>NW_017671774.1:155848-235088 GCF_001879085.1 Nicotiana attenuata
TATATATATATATAATATATAACAAGGTAAAACGATATGAAGTATGGCAGTATAGTTAAAATACTAATAGTCAATGAAAAATGAAATCACAGCAAGAAATACTCAGTACACAGTGATAGCAACAGGGGATCTCCCAGGATAACGTCCCGTAGTCCCAAACGTAAATGAACAGAGGATCTCCCGGGATACCGTCCCGTAGTCTAAATTGTAAATATGCAAGGGGATCTCCCGGGATACCGTCCCGTAGTCCCAAATATAAATGTGCAGGGGGATCTCCCGGAATACTGATCCGTAGTCCCAAAGTAAACAGGCAGGGGGATCTCCCGGAATACCGTTCCGTAGTCCCAAAGTAAATATACAACAATCTTAACAAGAAATCAAAAATTCTATTCAAGTTCGTATCAAGAAAATAGGTAATTCCTACGCTAAACATGCTACACAAAATCCAAGTAAGCAGTTAAAGTAGATAAGACAGTTAAGTCACATAAGCATGCTTTCCTAAGCTAAACAGGAGGCTTCACATACTAGTGTTGCTCAATTACAGGGAAAACATAGATATTTACTTTATGAAAACGAGGTTTCTCAACAATTAGCACATGTACACACTCGTCACCTCACGTACACGACATTCATATAACAACAGTACCAAATCCTAAGGGGAGTTCCCCCCCACAAGGTTAGGCAAGCCACTTACCTCGACCCAGCTCAAAATCAATCCGATAACACGCTCTTGCCCCGAGTATCCAACTCCGAGTGGCCCAAATCTAATCAAATCAATTACATAGCATAAATAAAACTACAAGCAACTAATTTAACTAATGAATTTAAAGCTACGGTGAGAAAATAGAAAGACGCTCAGATATCCTCCCCGGGCCCACGTCTCGGAATCGGGTAAAAGTTACCAATTTAGAACACCCATTCACTCATGAGATCACTCGTCCAAAAATTACTCAATTCCGACAACTAAAACTCGATCAAAATCCATAAACTCGATTGGGGAACTTTTCCCCCAAATTTCCATTTTTCCACTCAAAATCCTTGATTAGATGAGTAAAACAACAATAGACTGATGAAATATAAACGAAATAGGGTTATGAATCGTTACCCACTGATTTCCTCTTCAAAAACCTCACAAAATCACCTTTTCCCGAGCGCAAAATCGAATTTGATGATGTGAACTTCAAACCCTCGAAATTTCATATTTCTGCCCAGTGATTACCGCATCTGTGGTCATGGGGCCGCATCTGCGGTCCCGCTTCTGCGACTAGGGAACCGCACCTACGAAAATTCATTAAATCCCCAAGCACCGCACCTGCGCTCCATTCCTCGCAGATGCGGTTACGCTTCTGCGGTCCTTGAGCCGCATCTGCGACCAGTGATCTTCATGCCTCAGACCGCATCTACAGTTACCAAACCGCTTCTGCGGTGCTGCACCCGCGGTCCAAAATCCGCAGGTGCGAAAACAACAGGTTCAGCACATTAGAAATTTGCCTAAGTCCAAATTCCAATCCGTTAAGCATCCGAAACAAACCCGAGGCCCACGGGACCTCAACCAAACATACCAACAAATCCTAAAACATCATACGGACTCAGTAGAGCCCTCAAATTACATCAAACAACGCTAAAATCGCGAGTCACCCTCCAATCCAAACTTAATGAACTTGAAATCTCGAAATTCTAAAACTGATGCCGAAACCAACCAAACCATGTCCAATTGATCCCAAATTTTGCACACAATTCATATTCAACA
This sequence comes from Nicotiana attenuata, assembly GCF_001879085.1. NCBI lineage: Eukaryota > Viridiplantae > Streptophyta > Magnoliopsida > Solanales > Solanaceae > Nicotiana > Nicotiana attenuata. Next base: position 157,599 of record NW_017671774.1, read on the forward strand.
CTACGGGCCTACTCCAACTTCTGGAATCGGATTTCGACCCCGATATTAAAATCCCACTATCGACCCGAAAACTCCAAAAATTCAACTTTCGGCATTTCAAGCCTAAATAAGCTAGGGACCTCCAAAACATAATCCGGGCATGTCCCTAAGCCCGAAATCATCCAACGAAGCAAACAGAATCGAAAAAATTCCATTTCGGAGCCATCTTCACACTACTCCGACTACAGTCCAAATTCTAAGGCGTTGACTCTCATTTGGGGACTAAGTGTCGCAAAACACTCCAAAACTCAAGATGAACCATCCCGAAAAGTCACAATAGCAGAAATAGACACGGGGGAAGCAATTTATAGGGGATCGGGGCGTAAATTCTAAAAATGATCGGCCGGGGCGTTACAGGGGTGGAGGTGGTGGTTTTAATCTTTATCCCATAACGCATTAGTTAATTAGGTAATATTCCGTTACCCAATAATTAACTAATTACCCACATAATTAAGAATTATCTCAAATTACTTAAAATACTACTCACTTTTAACACACTTTATGCATCCTAACTATCGTGGTCAAGGGAAACCTTGTATGGCACTAGTCTATAAATACCGGGTATTGTAGCTCGTACCGTATTTTATCCCAAATCGAAAACCTTCAATGAAACTCATTTTCTTTAATTCGTTTACCCATTTTCTTTCACGGAACTTACTTATTGCTTGTTACAAAATAGCATAAATGCTTATAATCTAAGAAAATCTCATCCCCGAGTCTACGTCAATTAACTGAAGACGAAACTTTAACCTACAAAAACTTGAGATGTAACAACTAACTAGGGCAAAAATAGAATATTCTCATTTCTCTATAATGGTTAATTACAAAGACATATAGAACCTTCTCTTCCGTCGCTAAAAGACAAATGACCGTAGTGGATCTGACAGGACCTCTCCAGCTACAATTGAACTAATTACGGGGCTAATCTGTGAATATCTAAAACATATATCAAAATTAATAAGGGACTAAAGTGACTATACGCCAAACTATTATTTCTGCCGACTTCATAACTACTATAACGGTCATGTACTACTCCGCAAGCTGCAGGTACCACTAAACAAAATACAATCCTTTTAAATCTTGCATCAGTCCATCCCCCTTACGACCTTAACAACTTCCTTGTCCTTATAGAAGGAAGTCAGGAAAATGAATTTTCAGTGCTTTGTAATCCTCCCAAGTGGCAAGATCAGGAGGTAGCTTATCCTATTGCACTAGAACCTGTGCCACTACTTTGTTCCCTTTTTGAATCATGCGTCTTTCCAGAATTTTCTGAAGATGAGGACAGTAAGGGCTGGCCAAGTCAAATACTGGTGGATGAAAGATGACATTAGGCAACTCGTAGCATTTCTTCAACTGGGAAACATGGAAGGTGGGGTGTAATATTAGTTGAGAAGGGAGTGACAACCTATATGCTACTGCCCCTACTTTTTGAAGAATTTGATACGGACCATAATACTTGGCAAATAGTTTAGTGAAGTGTGCCCCGGATAAGGTGATCTGCCTGTAAGGTTGAATCTTCAAGTAAACCTAATCTCCCTCCTCAAACTACCTGTCAGCCCTATGTTTATTAGCCTGCTCCACCATTCTTTGTTGAACTCTCTTCAAATGGTATTTCAACCGTTGTAGCTTAAATTCGAGCAGAATTATATCTATCTCTTCCACACCAGAATCTCCAGCTACATAGGATGGATGCAAAAGGGGTGGTTGTCCATGCAATGCCTCATAGGGAGTACACTGTATAAAGGTATGAAAGGCGGTATTGTACCAACACTCTGTCGCAGACAAGAATTGGAACCAATCAATCTGGGGATCTGAGCAAAAACATCTTAGGTAAGTTTCTAAGCATCTATTCACCACTTTTGTCTGCCCAACTGTTTGGGGATGGTATGGTGTGGATGTATTAAGAGTCACCCCTAAGATAGAAAACAATTCTTGCCATATTTTGCTAGTGAATATAAGATCCCTATAACTAATTATGTCCTCTGGCATACCTTGTAGTTTGTAAATGTGATCCATGAATAGCCTGTCAATGTCACTAGCTGAGTAGGAATGAGATATCCCTATAAAATGTGTATACTTAGTAAACCTGTCCACCACTACCCATATGATTGATTCCCTTTTGATTTAGGTAGTGCCTCTACAAATTCCATACTAATACTAACCTAAGCTGCTTCAGGCACCTTAAGTGGTTGGATTAGTCCAGCATTGTCATACTTATGCCTTTGGCATACATCACATGTCTTCACTATCTCCTTAATTTCCACCCTCAACCCCTTAAAAGAGATACTATTATACTGAATGTGTTCTCCATACTAGAGTGCCCTCCTATAGGTGAGTTGTTCCAATAATTGGATGATCTCCTTCCTTAGTTGTTTGTCAGGTCCCACCACCATCCTTTCATTCTTTCTCAGCTGTTCATGAATAAATGAGTACCCTTTTTCATTGGCTCCCTTTTCCTTCAATGAATGGATTATTGCTAGTAATTCAGTGTCTAGTTCCCTATTCTTCATGATCATCCCCAATAGTTTTGTCCTTGTAGTAGATAAGGACATAATAACAAATTCCACCATAGGTAGTCTAGAAAGAGCATATGCTACCTTGTTTTACTTTCTCTTTTTATATTCTATTTCAAAGTCATATTACATCAGTTTTGTTATCTATTTCAATTGACTCCCAATGTGTAGTTTTTGTTCCAGCAGGAACTTGAGTGCCTTTTGATCTGTCTTGACTACAAAAGGCCTTATAATCAGATAGTGAGACCACTTATTGACATCCATCACTAGCGCCGGTAGCTCTTTGTCATACATAGAGAGGGGTCGTTGTTGCATGAATAAGCCCTTATTAAGGAAGGGAATTGGTTTGCCTCTATGCATAAGTACATCACCAATTCCCACATTCCAAGCATCATTCTCTACTACAAATTCTAAGGAAAAATCAGGTAGCACTAACACTGGTGCAGTAGTTAGAGCCTCCTTCAGTTTGCTAAAAGCTTTATCAGCCCAACAAAAACCATCCTTTTTGAGTAGGTTTGTAAGAGGCTTACTATTGACCCCATATCCCTTGATAAACCCTTCTGTAATACCATACAAGTCCAAGCAAATGCCTCAATTGAGTGACATATTTAGGCTCAGGCCATAGCTTAACTGCTTCAATCTTTCTAGAGTTAGTTGACACCCCTTGTGATGAGATATAATGACCCAAGAATTCTACTCTTTCAACTGAAAATACACACTTGCTTCTCTTTGCTAGCAACTGAAGTTGGACTAGCAATTCAAACACCACCCTGAGATGTTTTAAGTGCTCTTCCAAACTGCTGCTATAGACTAGAATGTCATCGTTGAACACTGGAATGAACTTCCTAAATTGATTTTGAAAAATGTGGTTCACCAGACTCTAAAAACTTGATGGAGCATTGGTTAATCCAAATTGCATGAATAGGTATTCATAGTGCCTTGAGTGTGTTTTAAAAGCAGATTTAGGTACATCAACTGTTGATATCCTTATTTGGTAGTAACTAACCCTTAAATCTATCTTAGAGTAGATTTTAGAACCTCCCAGTTCATCTAGCAGTTCTTCAATTATGGAATAAGGAATAAGTCTTTTACTGTCATCTTGTTCAATGCTCTATACTTTACACAAAGCCTCCAGGATCTATCCTTACAAAATAGTCCCAAAAGGCTCATAAGTTGTGCTTGATTGCAGGTTTGAGAAACAAAGTGATGAGATGTCAAAAATCGGCTCAAAAGGAGTGAAACCTGCACAAGTATCAAAGACAAGACAACTCAGGACAAACAAGCCTAGTGCGGCCGTACTACACTTTGTGCGGTCCGCACTAGGGAGATTCAGAGACTGGATTTTAAGGCATCAAAGCAGTGCGGCCGCAGTAGATGTTGTGCGGCCCGCACTGAAGACACCGCGGCTGCACCACCATTTTGTGCAGTCCGCGGAAGCAAACTTCAGAGAGATGTCAAGTGCCAAGGTTCAAGCCTATGCGGTCCGCGGTCGTGTTTGTACGGACCGCGCTAGATGCCTCCGCGGCCGCATTCCATTCTGTGCGGTCCGCGGAGCCTGGGTTCACAGAGTTGATTTTTCAGAGTTAAGAGCCTAGTGCGGCCGCACACCATTTTGTGCGGTCCGCACTGACCCCGCAGGGGCATTTTTGTCCAGTTTTTCCAGCTTAGTATAAATAGGACATTTTTCCATTTATAGGGTATCTATTATTAGAACACTGTAGCTTCGCTCGTGAGAAGACATTTCTTAGCTATTTTTGGCATCTTTACGTAGTTTTAATCATTGAAACTTTGTATTTGCTTTAGTAATTAGTTAATATGTCTTTCTCTTCATCTATTTCTCTGATTTTATCTTCAAGCGTGAGTAGCTAACCCTATTAGCTAGGGTTGTGGCTCAACCCTAGTGTGGGTAATTGATGGGTGTTGTGATTTAAGGTTAGATTGACTATGGGTGTTTGTTATTTGGGTCAATTTTATGGTTTAATTTATGAATTAGTGGTTGCAAACACTAGTTTGTGCTAAGTTGACTTAGGCTCTTCTTGAGAAAGAGAACCTAAGTCTCCAAAATTGACTCAACAAGGAATTGGGATGGACTCAAGAGATTTGATAGTCCAAATTAAAGGGTTAAACCTCGAGAGAGTAATTGCCCGACTTGAACCCTAGTTGCTTGGGCAAATATGCATACCTAATTGATCTTGAGAGAGTCAATTGGGCAAAACCACTCTTTCTACCGAGAGGTGTAGAGTGGGTAATATCGAGCAACGGTTATAAGATATTTCCCCAATCATGTCAATCGTGCCTTAGATGCAATTACCCGTCAATTAGCCACCTAGGTGAAAGTCACTACCCTAGTGCCTTTTAAACTATTAGGTACAACTTGTAGCAATTTACTCTTAGTCTAATTTAGTTGCAATTATAATTTGTAGTTTGATCTTAGTAGAATATAAAGAAAAAACAAAAATGAATAGAAGACCAATTAAGAGCACACACGCAATCCTAAACTAGATAGATACTCGATTCTAATCCTAGCTCTCTGTGGATTCGATCCCGACCTAAAAATCGGGTAAAAGCTATTGCGACCCTCTCTCGCTACTTTTTAGTGGTGCGGAGTTGGCAGCGATCACTTTTTGGCGCCGTTGCCGGGGAGCTAACGGTTTTGGCTATCTATTTAGTTAGTTTTGTGTGTTGTTCTTCTTTCCTTCTTTGTTACTAATTTGCGTGTGTGATTACTACAGGTACCAAATGGCTTTAAATGCTAATGACCCTCTTGAAAGTGTGCTTGCGAGGGAGGAGGTTGATGAAATTGGAGAGGATGAGGTGCCTCTTGTACCTCCCGAACCACGACGAGGCCGCCAGGCCAATGCTAATGATAATGTTCCAGACCCTCCTCCGCCACCTCCAAGAGTGGCTCCCAGAGTATTACCGAACCAGGGATATGCAAGTGCTATTGTCCCACCCAGAATCCGGGCGGGCAATTTTCAGATAACTAATGTGATGTTGACCTTACTTGAGCACCGTGGGTATTTCACGGGCGCTGCGGATCAAAATGCCTAAAAACATCTAAAAGGGTTCGTGGATACATGTTGGGGTAGCAAGCAGACGAATGTGTCCGAAGATGCTCTTAGGTTGAGACTTTTCCCGTTCTCACTCCGGGGAAAGGCATTAGATTGGCTAGAGAGACTCCCCAACCATTCCATCACAACTTGGGATGAGTTGGCGGATAAGTTTATTGCTAAATTTTTCTAACTCGAGCACATGGCGGCACTTCGAGATGAGATATTGGCTTTCAAGCAAGAACCCACGGAACCTTTGCATGAGATTTTGGGAGCGGTTTAGAACAATGGTGAAAGAATGCTCAAACACAATATGACCGAGGTGATGATTCAACAAACCTTCTAATCGGGGTCATCAATACTACAAAATCAAATGACATAGTCAATCAATTGCCGGGGTAATTTCATGAAGTTTCCTTATGACGAAGCTTGCGTAGATTCTTTGATTGAGATGGACGGATACATCCTACCGCATGGCAAAAGTAGAGCCANTTTTGTGCGGTCCGCACTAGGCAACTCCTGCAACATTTTCATTTGTCTGCAACACTATTTTATGTGAACCCATTGATACTAACAAGTTATTTGAATTGTGTTTGCAGACAATGGTGAGGCAATAAGGAAAAGGCTCAAAACAACCGGGAAAAGGAGAACCCTCCCGGGGAGGGAAGAAGAAGATGGTAAAACTCACTCCCCAAGCTCGGGAGAACATAAAAAAGACCAGGAAGCTAACAAAAGCTGCAGACAGAGCTGCTTCCCATTCCTCGGGGAGTGAATACCAACCGTCAAGGGACATTTCTTCAGACTCTGTGCCAGAATATGTTGAAGACTGGCCGGAGAGATTCAGGCTAAGAGATACCCCTCCACCATCACCCACTGCCCAAGCACCAGAGCATATTCCCACCGAGTCGTTTGAGGGCTCAGCAGCCGGCAGTGGTGATTATTCCACCTCTCCCACAACTTCATTATCTGGGGAGGGTGCAGCCGGAGATGAGGAGGAGGTACAAGGGGATGAGGAGATAGCTGAGGGTGGTGAGGCTCAGGTGGGAGGCATTGCCCGAACTAGAAAGCCTGAGGTTTGGCGAGATAGGTTCGTGAGTGAGGTAGCGTACCACAAGTTTAGGGAGTGGTGGCCGGTGAGAAAATTGATACCGGAAAGGAGTTTCATTGACAGAGATCTATTACCCCACAACCCTGATGTGCAAAGACAATTTAGAACTAGAGTGGGTTGGGAGTACTTTTTAGATGACTGTGTGGACGCTAACGAACACATGGTCAAAGAATTCTATTGCAATGTAGCCCACATAAAAAAGGGCTCCAAAGTGACCAAGGTTCGTAACAAGACAGTGTTGTTTGATGGGAAATACTCAACGAATACTTGGGTTTCAATGAGGAGGATGAAGCTTTGTATATGGCGTAATTGGAGATGGGCGAGGAGGTCCGTCCATGGTTAGCTCAGTACCTGGCAATCCCAGGTACCGTTCCTGATTGGTTGACTGTTGGGGTCAAAATATTGCGGAGGACCCTGAACTTTGAGGCGAGGGGTTGGGAGACATTTGTTTGCAGCCGGTTGGATCCTACTACACATGACCAGACCCTTCCTCTCCACCGGGCTATTTTAGTTGCTTCGATTATGGCAGGATACCCCATAAATGTGGGGAATGTGATGTCCCGCATTATCTTATTAGTGGGAGCAGAGCATGACTGGAACTACCCTTTCCCGAGCACCCTCACTATGTACTTTCGGGACTTGGAGGTGGACAAGAAGCCCTACGATGTCAAGGTCAAGGCGACAGCCCCGTTCTCCTGGTATAGCTTGAAGGGAAATGACAACCCCAAGGACAAGAGTTACAAAGCCCCTACTTCTGGCCCAACTGGCCAGTCTGAAGAGCCAGTTGTGGTAGAGGTCCCTGCTGAGCCTACTTCCATTTCTGCTGATATGCCTCCCGGACCTTCCACATCTTCAGCCATTCCTGGCCCTTCCACATCAGCAGGCCCGGAGATCCCATCTAGCCGGGCCCACCCCATCACTGCCCACTGGCTGAGCCAGGCCCTGCTAAGTATAAACAACTGGATGCAGACTGCCTCATCCAAGTTGTCCACATTGACTACTACTGTAGCAGCTCAGTCAGCTCCCCCAGCCCCACAGGTACCCCAGTCAATCGAGGATGCGCTCAAAGAGATACTTGAGAACCAGAAGAAGATCCTCGGCACTCAGGCTGCGCTCACAAAGGCAGTGGATTCACATAGCAAGGCTCTCAAGGAGCTTGCTAAGGAGCATAGGAAGCTGTGGAAGACACGGGCCTCCAAGGAGTCCATGAAGGAGTTACGGGCAGATGTTGATAGGCTGAAGCAGACCAGCTGCCTTTGGACCTGTTGCTTGATGATCCAGTCCCAGCAGCTCATCCACAGCCGGAGCAGACCCAGAGGCCTCCGAAGAGGAGGAGGATGATCCCTAGAGCAGATGATGCTATCATCCAGTTGGCGGACCCACAGGAGGCTTCCTCTAGTCAGCCGCAGCATGTACCAGTTCTACAGCCTGTCGAGGTCCAGGCCCAGGACCCAGTAGCAGCAGAGCAGACTACCGGGAACCAGTCTGAGGTTCCCGAGCACATAGAGGACCTAGGGACCACCCATGATCCTATGCAGAGAGACACGGCTTAGGGAGTCTTCTATATCCTTTTTCTCTATCTTTTTGGTGCTTATTTGGATTAGTTGGCATTGGGGACAATGCCAGCTTTTATTTGAGGGGGTGTGCCCTACATTTTTGGATGACTGTATATATTGATACCATTTTATGCTTTCTTGATTTTCATTTGGTCTGTATATAATTTTATATTTAGTTACTTTTATCGCACTTTTTATCTTTCCTTTGGTCTGTATATAAAGTTACATTTCATTGTATATATTCATCCCGTCTATTGTATATTCAAATCCCCTCTTGTATATATTTATTCTATTTTCCGCAAATTTTTTTTCATTTTTAGCTTCTTATTTGTGATTCGTAGCTTCTTGTTTTTGAAATTTGCAATAAGCCTTTGGTTTTCTTAATGCCACGGTTCTTTCCAAAGGTGGAGTGTTGTGTGAACCGGGTGGCTCTTCCCAATGATAGATGTCGTGACAACCTTCTTAAGGGTTTGAGTCCGTTTTTCTTTTTGTTTTTAGTAGTTTGTAGTTAAGGGTACCTCAAGCAAAGCTTCACTTGGGCCTAACACATTTGCCTTTTGATCTTATGGTCAAAAACAAATTGTTGTGTTTAGGATGGTGAAAGTCGTGACCTTGAGACTTTTGTGTTGACCGATAATCATCAAGTGGTTTTTTCGGGACCAATGTGTGCTCAAATTGTATCTAAGGTCGTTATGGGCCCCCGACTCTATGTCTTTAGCAATCCCCTAGCTTGTGTGGTGAGTAATTGAATTGTGAGTATAGTCCCGAGCCATTGGTCTAGAACTTTCCCTGAATGTTTGTTGAGGCGAAATCCTAAGTGAAGTTTGACTTGAGGCATGATTATAGGCTCTCCTTGATCCAAATAATAGATTGAACAATTCCATAGCCTACCAATGATAAGATCCCTAGTCAACCCTTTTGAGCCTTAGACCTTTTTCTTTAAGAATCATGATACAAGCCTATACCCGTTCTAAAAGATACCATCTCTTGGCACCCGAATCTTTTCTTTAGCACATGGCAAAAGTATAAGTTTGGGGGGAGAGACGAGGATTGCAACAAAGTGGTAAAAAGGCACAAAAGTGAAGAAAAAGAAAGGCAATGAAAAAGAAAGAAAAGCAAAAAGGCAAAGAGAAAGTTCAATGTGAAAAAGAATGATAAGGGATCCAAAGAAAAGCAAAGAAAGAAAGGTGTTGAAAGTTGAAAAAGGAGAAAAGATTTGAAATGCATAAGAAAGAGTGACAATGTGTCTCTCTAACCCCTTAGAACGAAATAAAATGACTCAAAGAGTCAAGTGAATTGTGCCAAATGAATCAAAAGAAGTGCTTAAAGGAAGATGGAACCCACTTGAACAAAAACTTGTCCTACCCTAAACCTAAAGCCTTCACGGTGACTCCACAAAAGTCCTATATGATCTTGAGTCGAATGAAGCTTACATTAGTGGATACTTACATAAGGGGCAAGCATATGGTACTTAGAGCCGGACTTGTGACCTTTCCTTGAGAGAGATGAGTGGATTCCCAATAACCTCATTTTGTGTGCCAATATTCTAAAGGTGAGGTTTGCTTAGGGAGAGTTGAGGATGTGTGAGTTTGGGTTCCACAATGACCGAAGTAACTGAAAAGAGTTCTTTGATGTGTTGAGCCAACCCTTGATGCTCTTGTGTCTCACTTGATCCAGGGTTTTTCAAAGGTTAAATATTGTTAACGACTCATGTATGTCGAGGGCAATTGTTAGTCCCAATTGATGCTCGTTGAGGTTACTTTAGGAAAGCTGAAAATTACTTGGATTTTCCCTTAAGGGGTGGGTCTTATTTTGTTTGCATGAGGACAAGCAAAAGCTTAAGTTTGGGGGAGTTGATAACTAGGGATTTTGACGTGTTTCATGCTCCTTACGCTTTGATTATAAATTCTTACTAAATAGTCCTAAAAGGCTCATAAGTTGTGCTTGATTGCAGGTTTGAGCAACAAAGTGATGAGATGTCAAAAATCGGCTCAAAAGGAGTGAAACCTGCACAAGTATCAAAGACAACTCAGGACAAACAAGCCTAGTGCGCTGCACTACACTTTGTGCGGTCCGTGCTAGGGAGATTCAAAGAATGGATTTTAAGGCATCAAAGCAGTGCGGCCGCAGTAGATGTTGTGCGGCCCGCACTGAAGACACCGCGGCTGCACCACCATTTTGTGCAGTCCGCGGAAGCAAACTTCAGAGAGATGTCAAGTGCTAAGGTTCAAGCCTATGCGGTCCGCGGTCGTGTTTGTAGGGACCGTGCTAGATGCCTCCGCGGCCGCATTCCATTCTGTGCGGTCCGCGGAGCCTGGGTTCACAGAGTTGATTTTTCAGAGTCAAGAGCCTAGTGCGTCCGCACACCATTTTGTGCGGTCCGCACTGACCCCGCAGGGGCATTTTTGTCCAGTTTTTCCAGCTTAGTATAAATAGAACATTTTCCATTTATAGGGTATTAGATATTAGAACACTGTAGCTGCGCTCGTGAGAAGACATTTCTTAGCTATTTTTGGCATCTTTACATAGTTTTAATCATTGAAACTTTGTATTTACTTTAGTAATTAATTAATATGTCTTTCTCTTCATCTATTTCTCTAATTTTATCTTCAAGCATGAGTAGCTAAACCCATTAGCTACGGTTGTGGCTCAACCCTAGTGTGGGTAATTGATGGGTGTTGTGATTTAAGGTTAGATTGATTATGGGTGTTTGTTATTTGGGTCAATTTTATGGTTTAATTTATAAATTAGTGGTTGCAAACATTAGTTTGTGCTAAGTTGACTTAGGCTCTTCTTGAGAAAGAGAACCTAAGTCTCCAAAATTGACTCAATAAGGAATTGGGATGGGCTCAAGAAATTTGATAGTCCCAATTAATGGGTTAAACCTCGAGAGAGTAATTACCCGACTTGAACCCTAGTTGCTTGGGCAAATATGCATACCTAATTGATCTTGAGAGAGTCAATTGGGCAAAACCACTCTTTCTACTGAGAGGTGTAGAGTGGGTAGTATCGAGCAACGGTTATAACATATTTCCCCAATCATGTCAATCGTGTCTTAGATGCAATTACCCGTCAATTAGCCACCTAGGTGAAGTCACTACCCTGGTGCCTTTTAAACCATTAGATACAACTTGTAGCAATTTACTCTTAGTCTAATTTAGTTGCAGTTATAATTTGTAGTTTGATCATAGTAGAATATAAAGAAAAACCAAAAATGAATAGAAGACCAATTAAGAGCACACACGCAATCCTAAACTAGATAGATACTCGATTCCAATCCTAGCTCTCTATGGATTCGATCCTGACCCAAAAATTAGGTAAAAGCTATTGCGACCCTCTCTCGCTACTTTTTAGTGGTGCGGAGTTGGCAGCGATCAGTGAGGCATAGGTATTGAGCTATATTGTATGATCCCCTGTTTCATCATATCTGCCACTATCCTTTCTATAATATCTCTTTGGAGTGGTGAATACCTGTATGGTCTTGAATTTATGGGTGAACTTCCTTCAACCAATGAGATATAGTGATCAAACACTCCCCCAGAAGGGGTAGTTGAATTGGTTCCCCAATGACCTCATCATAGGCCTTTAGGACATCTTTTTCTGCCATTAGTTCTTCCTTGTTGGTGTCTGCATCTTCACCATTCTCAGCTGCTGAACCTCTAACCTTTACCATGAACAATTATGATCCCTCTATGGTCATCTTCTCTAAAGATTTGTCTTGAATGATCATTAGTTTAGGTTGAATTCCACTCAAGGTGAGTATTTGCCCATTGTACTCAAATTCCACCAGTAATTTCCTGAAGTTAAACTTTATGTTACTCAAAGGGCATAACCATTGAATGCCCAGGACTACACACTTTTACCTATAGGAAACACCAATAAGTGATCCTGAAACATAATTCCCTGCATGAGCCAGCAAAATCCCTTGCATATTTTGTCTATTAGAATTTCCCTACCATCAACTACTTGCACTAGTTGAGGCTTGGTTGTGCTGATCACACACCTCAATCTTCTTGCTGCCTCCTCATCAATGAAATTATGCATTAGAACTACAATTTATGAGTTCTACGGGTTTCTTTTCAGTGAACCCTTTTAGCCTCAAAGTTCTGTAGCCCAGTGTTCCATTTAGAGTTTGTAAGGATATAGCACAACTCTACACATAGTCCATCATCAGCTCTTCTTCTTCCAGTTCAGTTTCTATAGGATCATCTTCCCTTTCTCCTTCTGTTTTTTCAATCACCTCAAGCGCTAATGAAAACAACTGCCTCTTAGCCTTGCACTTATGCCCAGCCACAAACTTTTCATCATTGAAGAAGCAAAGTCCTTGGGCTCTTTTTTCATCCATTTTAGTTGGAGTTAATATCCTTCTCCTATAGTTATCCATCCTATTAGTAGGAGGTTTCTTGATAGTATTGGTATCCCTTCTGGTTGGGAAGCTAGAGCTGTATCCCATTGCCCCTCTATTCTGAGAAAATCCTGAAGAATTGCTTCTGATAGCTTTACACTATGCAGCAAAGCTGGATTCCTGTAACCTTGCTTTGTAGTAAGCTTGAGGAAGAGTGGTGGGGTTGCCAACACGCACAACATTGCTCAACTCAGGCTTAAAATTGTTCATTAAAACACTAATGTCATGCTCCACAGACAAATTCAGCATGTTTATCACACTATCAAAGGCATTCTAGTAATCTTTCACAGTGCTAGTATGTTTAACGTTGATAAGTATTGACATTGAGTCTGAGTACTCAGCCCCAAAGCTATCACATAGTGCTCATAAATACTCCTCCCAAGAGGTTAGAGACATTTGACCTCTACTTCTTATGTATCCTAAGTGCCATTATAGGACATCCTCCTCAAAGTGCAAAGATACCACTTTCATTTTCTGCTGGATAGTAACATTTTCTTTAGCCAAGAACTGTTCTACCTTATATAGCCATGTTCTAATATTTTCTCCATTAAAATTAGGAAACTCCACTTTGGTGTATTTGGTATAAGGTATATTTGGTTAGGATACTTGATGGTGCTGGTGATTGGCTGTGTATGGTTGGTTAGAATTGGTGGTAGGATTCTGGTAACAAGGAAAAGGTGTTTGCACATAAGGTGACTAGTGATATAGGGTGGATGAATGTGTGTTATAGGTAGGAGGGTAAGTGTTGTTCTGGTTATAAGAAGGATGGTACTGTGGGTGTTGGCTAAACTGACTGTATGGAATCTGTACTCCGTGATAGGACCCTTGATTGTTTTGATAACTAGATTGGTATAATTTATTCCAATCTAAATGATTGGGAAATGATTGGGGTAGATTGATCGAATACCTAAGAGGGTGAGAATTAACCTGAGGAATGGGGTTACTTTGGGGCAAGCTCAAATTAAACCGTGATTGAGTGGTAAAGTGTGTCTCATCTAGGTTACCTCAAAAAGCCATAGTATTACTTGCGGATGGAGCTAGTTGGCCTTGTACTGGTGCTTGACAGTACTGGATCTGAGAACTTGAAGGGTTATTAGAAAAGGCCTGTGAATCTGGAGTGTTGTGTGCTGCAGGAGTAGCATTCGTCAATGGAACAGTACCTCTTATACCCAATTCAACAATTGTGCTATTCAACTGAGTATTTACGGATCTGTGAGGGCTATGTGTGCTAAAGGTGATTCCCACAGGAGAAACCAAATCCCCAAACATCAATGGGGTGTTTGTGGGCGAATACAGCTCCCCCTCTCCAACTGAAGAATCCTTACCCATTTCTGGTTTTCTACCTCCATGTACAACTTTTTAAGCTCGCGTGGAGCTGAGTCCTAAGCCTTCAGAGCTTGGTCATATCAATTTTCAATTTGTTCTTACCTCTGGCTGAAATGAGTAACATCAACAGCTAACTTGTGAAGAATATTTATGACCTTTGAATTTTCGGAAGGCATGGATTTCACATAGCCAAGAAAGAGCTCTGATAATACTGTTGTAATAACTAGAATTTGAAATCAAAAAAGGAGAAGAAGCTACAACTAGGGAAATAAATAGAATATTCTTATTTCTCAGATAATGGATAATTACAAAGATATATAGAACCTTCTCTACCATCGCTAAAAGATAAATGACCCTAACTGATCTGACAGGACTTCTCTAGCTCTAATTACAGAGCTAATCCGTATATCTAAAACATATATCAAAACTAATAAGGGAATAAAGTACCTATACACCAATTAATTATTTCTGCTGACTTCAGAACCACTATAACGGTTATTAGGGGTGTTTATGGTTAGATTTGGGTTGGTTTTTTCCCTAAAAAGAAACCAAACCAAGTAAGCCGATTTTTCAAATATTGGAGCGAAACCAAACCAATTGATTCAGTTTTTTATTTATTACGTTTATGTCGGTTTTTCTGTTATTTATCGATTTTTTTCTTAAATATGAAACATACACTACCAAACGCATATTCCAGCGACTATATTTTTAACGTAACACTATCAAGTCAATTGCTCTTTGAGAAATCTATCATTTTCAAGATATATTGATGATAATTGAATCAAATGGTGATGAAGAATTTAAGTACTCAATTAAAAATCAATTATTTTCAACATGAAATAAATTATTGTAAACTACCAATCAAACTAGAATGTAAATGCAAAGAATTAGATTATTATAATAACAAAGAACTAGACTAAAAATACAAATGACTAATATGTACCATAAAATTTTAGAAACTTTATATAAAAATATACATATATATAGGTGTAATAATAAATTTAAATAGCTTCTTTTATAGTCGGTTTGGTTCGATTTTTTCGGTTATTTTTTTATTAAAACGAAAACGAAACCGAATTTGATCGGTTTTCAAAATTCAAAACCAAACCTAAAAAGTATCAGTTTTTTTGATCGGTTTGGTTCGGTTTTTCGGTTTCTTATGAACAACCCTAACGGTCATGTATTACTCTGCAAGCTGCAGGTACCACTTAACAAAGCAATATCCTTTTAAATCTTGCATCACACAAGCTCTACAAGTCCAAACTTAGAATACATATTGATAACATCAGCACGCACTTTCACATTCGATGTACCAAAAGACTCGCTAATTAATCTAGTTAAGTGTTGGCTCAAGTAAAGGTGAAGTTTTGAAGATTGACAAAGGAACTCAGACATGGACCAGGACCATCTTGTAAAGCACAGTTATGATAAACTCAAACATGTGAGATGCACGTGAAGGAGATAAACCTAACTTATCAGAAGTGATATCTCCTGATCATGATCGAAAAGGTTGCATATTGGATAAGGAGAAAGACTCCTTACATAAAGAGAAACACGGCTTAGGAAATGGATAGAGTTAGAGGATGAGACCAACTAGAATTCTTTCACCAAGGAAGAGTAGCATCTGTATTGTAGTCAATCTCTTTTTACTAACTCCATAAATATCAGTGTTGTTCTCTTTTACAGGTAATGCACATAAGCAGAAGTTAAATGTGAATTGAGAGCAAAATAGCAAGGCGATTTTGCAAGCAATTTATGTGTGATTCAAGCGTGCAATCCTGAAGCTACTTGAACCAGATAGAAGAACCAGTTCCAAGTGTCTGTCTCTGATTCTAGTTCAATTCTAGTAGGCGATTTAATATTGTACCTTTCAGCATTATCTAGAAGCAATTGTATTAGGTACTTAGAGTTAACTTGAAATTGTTGCAACAGTTGAGACTGTGTGCCACAACGGGATTAGAGTTAATCCTAGGTTTACAAAAGAGTTTTTTGTAAATGCAGTTTTTGGCTCAGTGATTTTAGTGTAGAGTTTGGGAAAATCCTACTGGAAAGTAGATCGTGGTTTTTTTACCTTTTGAGCCAGGTGTTTTTCACATAAAATCTCTGTGTTCTTTAATTTCTGTATTTATTATTCCGCAACAGTAGTAGTTGGAACACATATAAGAACCAGGTCCTTCTATAATCAGGTTAAACAAAAAATTAGGTACCACACAAATCACCCCCTCTTGTGTGGTATTGAAATATAAAACATCATTAAGTTTCTTGGAAGCATATAGCACCCTTAATTTCACTGGTCGTTCATTGCAAACCCTCTACTTTTGGCTCCACTAAAATCTGGGTGGCTATTACTATTGACTTCTATGAATGGAAGTTCCATGTTCTCGTCAGTAAAGGAAAAAGGAAAAAATATAGAAAGGAAAGACTACACGTCCAACATAGTTGGTTTGTCATAGTGTATAAAATCCAAGGTGATATTATGATAATTGGAAGCTGAATTTTATTCATTAGTGAACGGTAAACTTTTCGGCATGTGTTGTGAAAAAGGTTTAAGTTATACAGTGTAAATAAAACTCTGCTCCAGTAGATCTTTCAATTGTTCTTTTAATTCGTTAATTAGGTAGGAAGTATCCTTTGGCATAACATCATTTCCCTTCCATTCGACAACATGCTCATTCAAAAATTCGAACCTAACAATTCTGGATCGACAATCCAATTTGGCATAGCATAAGTAGAGCCAATCCATTCTCATAATTACATCAAATTCTATCATTCTTAACTCGATGAAGTCGATAATGGTGTTTCGGCCATACACTATGACAAGACAACTCCTATAAACCTGTATGGCAACTATAGATAAACCAACCAGAATAGATATAGAGAACGGCTCACGAACCTGTTCCTATTCTATCCTGAATCTCATGGCAACATAAACGGTGACGTAAGACAATGGATCCCGAATCTATGAGAGCATACACATGAAGAGAGTGATTAGTTAGTATACATGTGATGACGTCTGGATATGCCACTAAACTTTGACGGCTCACCATTGCATAGAAAAGATCATGTCCCTCAAAACCCTGTACACCACCTCTAGCTGCGCCCCGCTCAACAGGTGCCTGAGTGCCACGAGCTAGGAGAGGTGTAGTCACTAAGCTGGTGGGCTGAGCCACACCCTCACTGAAACTCTGTCGAGCTAATGGACAATTCTTCTTCTGATGGCCCCTTCTGTTTGCAACCATATCATTCACTTGTACCCAAATGACACTCTTCCAAGTGTCCTTTTCCACATTGACCACAACATGATCGTGAAAAAGATGAGTGGCTCACGTTACTTTGAACCTGCGGAATGAATTCCTCGAAGCTCTGATTTTGTCAAGTTTCTAAAAGTGTTAACTTGGAGTTCACCATAATTGATTCTTTCCCAACTGAGCTAGTTTTCTTGAGGTATTTTGCTGCACGAACTGTTCGGAAGTCAATTACGTCAGAGAATTGATACTACCATCACAATTTTCAAGATGGTAAAAATTGAGACGTCTGCATATTTATAGTTGTTGTGATATTTCCAAAAATGTGGACAAATGTCCATCCATGTGGCAAGATGCATGCAAGTAAAGTGGACAACATGTGGCAAGCCTTCTAGAATGGAAGAGATAAATGGCAAGAAGCTTTTGACAAGTGGCAAAATCCATTAGCCACCTTCTTGCCATGTACAACAAAACTTCATGCAAATGAGGCTATAAATAGCCATTTCCAATAACTCATTTTGATCATCATCAAGACAAAAAGAAATCCTTCTTCTCTTTCCTTCTAATTTTATTATTCACCAACTTTCCTTTATTGTTTTTCTTTTCGGTAGTTTAACTTTCTTGTTCCCCTCTCTTAAATAGCTGGGTTTGTAACATTTGATTTTGCTGATTTCTGTATCCTCTAAATAAATAGAGATGGGCTTGTTTAATCCTGGGAAAATATTTCACATTGCTGAAATAGTTTCTTAGGACAGTGCCTAGCACGACTCAAGCCAATTCGTTTGTATGCTTACAAATAATATTATTGCAGTATTATTATTGTTATTTTTCGGTGCCATTTCCCTACAATAGCAAAGCCAATTTCACTTTAAATGCTGCAGAAGAATTACGTGACAACTCAAAATTCAATTATCTGGAAACTCTTTGCTTTCAATGTTTTGATTGTTGGGAGGATGCAGAACTGATGTTGAGAGAAGAACACCTAATCTTCAGATGCTCATTTGTGTATTGTCATTATCTTGGCCTTGTAATGAGTTTTCTAACACGACTTGAGATGCTTAATATTTCTTCTGGAAGTAATGTATCCAACTTTCCACCAAATCTCAGAAAATTGACCATCCAATTTTACCATGTATTAGTCGAGCACAAGAATTGTAATGCCTCCAAACCTTCAAGTACTCAAGCTAGTAGTAATTATTGTAGCTGGTATTCTTGTAATCGGTTTAATAGGTATTTTCTTTTATGGTTCATATTCCGTTTTGGGTTCATCCCTGTAATAATCGAATGAATCGAGTCGTTAATATGAAAGCGTAAGAACTCAACGGGATTCTCTTATTTGTTTGTTTGATTCGAAGGGGAAGGGCCTCTTTAGTTCTTAAGAATCATAATATTTTTTTTGTCTAAATGATAAAATGAATTTCTTTTTCTTCCAATGTGTCATTTCTGAGTTCAGTGAAATTCATAGGTATAAGAAGAAGCCCGTACAAATAGAGATTTTTTCTTTCGACCTATTTTGATTGTTAATACGATATATAAGGATCGCTACTACATTGAGTATTACACCCTTCATCGTGAAATATCGATTGCTTGTTGAACCCTGTAAATTGCGTGAAAGTAGGATATAACAAAAAGATTCGATTCTGACTTTGTAGGTGCTGCTGTTTCCTGCGCGTAGGACCGTCCCCTACTCCCGTCTCGGGGCGCTAAGGGACTTTTGCTTTTGGAACACACGGTATTATTTTGTTGACGCCTCGAATCAAGCTTTTATTGTGACACGCTATGCTTTCTTAAAGGCCGAATCGCAAGACAGCAGTTACGAGTTCCCTCAACTTAAAGTTTTGAAAACTGTAGATTGTCCTCATTTTGAAAAATGGAAATTGTCGGTTAATTCTTTTCCCTGCCTTGATCACTTGATAGTGAGAAGATGTCGATATCTTGATGCAATCCCTTCTCGCTTTGGAGACATCCCATCTTTAATATCCATTGACGTAAACTCATATAAAGAATCACTTGTTGAGTTGTTAACCCATAAAATCGACTAAGGGTGCCAATGGATATTTAAAAATCGACAAAACCGATCGAACTGTACCGTACCGAACCAATTTTTAGGTTTCTTTTAATAAAACGATAGATTTTATATAAATGTATAACCGTAACGATAATTAGAGTAGGTTTTTTATTTTATGAAAATAAACCAAAAAAACACCGAGCCGTATCGAATAAATTTAGAATGTAAAAATAGTATGTATATATTAAGTTTAAAAATAATAAAGCATTAATATTATTTCATGGGCCTTGGAATTATGAAACATTTACAAGCCCACAAGTCATTAAACTCAAAATCCTAATTCCCAAGCCTATTATGCTACTCCTATTGAAACTAAATTATTTCCAGCATATTCACTAGCAAGATACAAAGAATTGTAGAGACTATGAGTAGCAAACTACAATGTATTGAATATGTTTCCTTTCGTATGATATAGATTTATTTTTTTGAATATTTAATCTTGTATAGACTTTATTCTTGAATCCCGCCTTGGTTTATATCGGTCCACTTGTGTGATTTATATTTTCTCTGTATTTGCTTCATGTCTTTTATGCTGCAGTAGAATAGTTGATGAATCTGTACGCTAGCCATCTTTCCTACTTTCTTAATTCATCACCTTTTAAATCGTAAAATGTCTGGAGAGTTTTGCTAAGTCCTATAAAAGTACGTATGTTATTGCATTCTACTTCTATTAGTGACATTTATAACATTAAAAAAAATTATCGAAAATTAACCAAATCGTACCGATACCAAAGAGAAACCGACATGATTGGATGGTTTCGAAAAGTTTAATTTTAATTATACATAATAGAATAACCAAAAAATTAGTATGGTATAAATTTTATAAAATAACCAGCCGAACTTAACCATTGACACACTTAGAATCGATGAGAAAATGAAGATCGAAAGAGATGAAACCCTAGTGTCTCAAACGAAGAGAGAGATCAGATATTAGACATATAAGGTAAATAAAAGAATGATTCTCATCAACTAAAAATAGAACTGCTGGTTCTAGTTATATGTACAGTGTTGGTCTAGTGTAGTAAGTAAACTGGACAAGGTCCGGGTCCCTAAAATAAAAATAAGGGCCAAATGATAAGGGGCCCAATATGAAAAAGGTCAGCCTGGATGTCGATTTAATAGCTGAACTCCATTACCCCCTCAAGCTTGTAACGACCTGACCGGTCGTTTTGAGCATTTGCACTTCACTCGGTAGTTTACGGGTGTGAGTAGCTTCATATGATGTATTATGACTTGTGTGAATCGTCGGTTTTGGTTTTCAGGTTATTCGAAATTTATTTGGAAGAATGATTCTCAAATAGGAAGCTTTAAATTGAAAGAGTTGACCAAGTTTGACTTTTTTATATTTGACCTCGGATTGGAGTTTTGATGGTTCCGTTAGCTCCGGTGGGTGATTTTGGACTTAGGAGCGTGTCCGGGTTGTGATTTGGAGGTCCGTAGTAAAATTTCGCTTGAAATGGCGAAAGTTAGATTTTTGGAAAGTTTGACCGGGAGTGGACTTTTTGGTATCAGATTCGGACTGTGGTTCCGAGAATTGGAATAGCTTTGTTATTTCATTTGGGACTTGTGTGCAAAATTTGGGTTCATTCCAGGTTGGTTTGCTATGTTTCGGCACGAGTATGGAAGTTGAAAAGTTCAAAGTTTATCAAGTTTGAATTGAGGTGCGATTCATCGTTTTGATGTTGTTAGGTCTGATTTGAGGCCTCGAGTAGGTCCGTATTATATTATGGGACTTGTTGGCATGTTCGGACGGCGTTCCGAGGAGCTTGGGCGTGTTTCGGATTGATTTCGGACCATTTTCCTTCATAATTGCATTGCTGGTTCTGCAGAATTCTGTGCTTCTGGTTTCCTTAATTGCGATCGCGATCGCGGAGTCGCGATCGTGTAGAGTTGGTTGATGGCTAGGAAGAAGTTTTTCTTCGCGTTCGCGAGTCCTTAGACGCGTTCGCATAGCTTGCTGCAGATTGTGCATCGCGTTCGTGCTAGTATTCACGCGTTCGCATAGTGATTTTGGGCTGAGCTGGCAGAGGTTGTTTCTCTTTGAGTTCGCAATGTTGTCCCGTGATCGCGTAGCTTTGAGAGCCATGTGTACCGTATTCGTGAGGCTATTGTTGCGATCACGTAGAGTATTTTTTGGCAGATTTCTTTTGTTCATCACGAACGCGATATCTTTTCCACGTTCGCGTAAGAGGAATACCTGGGCAGAATTATAAGTACTCTATTTGAGGGGTTTCAGCCATTTTTGCATTTTTGGAGCTATGGAGCTCGGATTGAGGGGATTCTTGAAGAAATTTTCACCATGTGGACTGGGGTAAGTGTTCTCTACTCTATTTTTGATTTTATACCATGAATCTATGTTCGTTTTCGGCGTTTGATTGAGGGTTACAAAAAGAGAAATTCGGGGTTTTGGCCTAAAATTTCCTAGAGTGAGTTTTTGAGTTTTGAACATTGATTCGGTGTCGCATTTGAGTGAAACTTGTATGGTTGGACTCGTAATTGAATGAGTTTTCGGATTTTGTGAGTTTCATCGGGTTCCGAGGTACGGGCTCGGGTTTTGACTTTTTGGCCGATTTTGGGCTTTTGATTAAAGATTCGACCTTTATCGATTGGGTTTGTTTCATTCGGCATTATTTGATGTACTTAAGTTGCTTTTGCCTAGTTTTGAGCCGTTGGGAGGTCAGTACGCGCGTGATGCTATTTTTAGAGTGTCGCTTGGCTTGCTTGGCATTGGAATTTTCTTGTTCGAGGTAAGTATCACTTCTAAACTTGGTACAAGGGTATGAAACCCTGAATTATGTGTTATGTATTTTGGTGTTGAGGTGACGCACATGCTAGGTGACGGGCGTATGGGCGTACACCGTGTGAATCGTGACTCTGTTATTTCTGTGGTACTGTGTAGTTACTTGACCTTATGTGTGACCATGAAATCTCTACGCTAGAGCTATTGAGCCATGATCCATGTTAGAAACCATGTCTAGGCTACATGCTTATTTTGTTAGGACCCACCGAGGTCATATTGCTGTTGAATTATTTGTTTAAATTGCAATTCATACTCAGTCATGTTCATTCATTTCATATCATATCTCGGTCTCTGTTGCTATTTATGGACACATCATATCATCATTTTGGGCTAGTTTCATGGTATTGTGAGCTCGAGAGACTAGAGAGATTGATGACTGAGTGAGGTCAAGGGCCTGATTATGAGTGATATTTATGGGATTGGGCTGCATGCCACAGCGGATATTATTGATTTTTGATAGCGCTTGGGCTGAAGGAGCCCCTTCGGAGTCTGCAAACACCCCCAGTGAGCGCAGTTGATATATATATATATATATATATATATATATATATATATGTGTGTGTGTGTGTGTGTGTGTGTGTGTGTGTGTGGATCAAGTTGCACGCCGCAACGAGCCTTATGGCTATATATATGTGGATCGGGCTACACGCTGCAGCTGGTATTGTACAATGCTGAGTGATTGAGCGTATTGAGCATGGTGAAAGAGAATGCGAGACACTGAAATTGAGTACTCTGAGGGTGTGAGTACATGAGTTCATCATTGAGATGCATTGCATTAACATGCGTACTTGAGATACATGCTTAGAGATGCATTTCCTTCTGCTACCCGGTTTTGGTGACATTTATGATTTTACCTATATCTTGACATGTAGGTATAGAGATGTACTTTCTTCACACTATCTGAAAATAAAACATCTTATTTAATGTTGAAAGGATTTTTGGGAAAATTACAGTTTTCAAGCTTACTCATATTTTTGGCAATTTCGGTAAAAGATTTGGGTTTTCACTGGGACACTTGAAAAGCATGCCTATTCTTCTGGAACTGTGAACGAGCTGGGCATTTTATTTCTTAGATACTTCCTTTATTGCTTGCGTTATGTTATTATGAACTGTTATTGGCTATTGGTGTCGGACCTGACCTTTGTTCCAGCTCGTCACTACTTTCAACCTAAGATTAGGTTTATTACTTATTGAGTACATGTGATCGGTTGTACTCATACTACACTTCTGCACCTTGCGTGCAGATGTTGGCTATTGACGATGCGGTGATCGACGGGAGCTGAATTTGAAGATGTACCTGCATTCCGGTTGCAGCTACCTCTTATTCATGGTAGACTTAGAATTATAGAAATCAGTTTATGTACATTTAGAACAGAAGATGTAATTATTTCATACTAGCTTTGTAAATTCTAATCTTAGAAGCTCATGATTTGTACTACCAGTACTTGATATGTGCATAACATTTAGATTTTTTCTTTCATTTAATTGTCTTATTAATTTCATTATAATAGGATAGTTGTTAATTAATTTACCTAGCGGGTTGGGTTAGGTGCCATCACGACTAGTTGCATTTTGGGTCGTGACAAAGCTGGAGGGTGAGAACACACCCAGCTTGCACAACATTCTGTGATGAGGGGGACCAGTCAAAGCTTTAGTCAAAACATTAGCAAGTTGATGAGTGGTGGAGAGATGTTGAAGAGAGATCAAGCTAGTGCAAAGAACATCACGTACACTGTGGCAATCAACCTCAATATGCTTGGTACGCTCGTGGAACACTGGAAGTGCAGCATGACGGTCACAAAAAATAGGAACGATGGAAGTGATCACCATGCCCATATCAGAAAGTAAACGAACCAACCAGATTACTTCAACAACAACCTTTCTGTGAGCTCAATATTCAGTCCCTGCAGAAGATAGAAAAAAATAGTCTGCTGCTTCTTAGATTTATAGAAAATGGGAGAACCCCCAAGATCAATGTAGTACCAAGTGAGAGACTTCCTGGATATGGGGCAGGCAACCCAATTTTAATCAGAGTAGGCCTTCAGAGAAAAATCGGTGGTGTTGTTAAACAAAATATCCTGGGCAGGATTAGTGAGAAGATTCCTAAAGACATGTAGTGCAACCAACATGTATGGCACCTTAGGAGAGACCAAAAATTGGCTGAGATGTTGTACTGAGAAGGTGATATCTGGCCTTGTATGTTGAAGGAAGTTGAGTTTGCCAATAAGCCTCCTATACAAGGAGGGATCAAGAAGTGGATCCCTAATATTAAGTGAAAGCTTAGAGTATGGATCAAGAGGAGTAAGGACAGGCTTCACATCAAGGCAGTGAAATTCCTAGAGAAGATCCCTTGTGTACTTGTGCTGATTGACAATATAACCTTGAGGAAATTTGTTGACCTCAAGACTAAGGAAATAATGTACAGAACCAAGATCTTTTATTTTAAACTGATGGTCTAGAAAAGACGTCAAGGTAACCATCTTATCAAGGGAAACTTACACAAACGTCCCAAATAAATCTCAACTTACCAACCTCTAGCCATTAGTCATAGACTTACCAAAACTAGCCAACAAAAATTGAAAACCAAATAATAGGGTTCTTTCTCTCAAAGAATCACATGCAGAAATCACCTTCCATATTTTTAAGCGTGATTAGCAACATTAGATACAAGACGGAAAGGAAATTTCATGGACGGGGTAGCAAATAAGGTGATGAAATACAAAAATCTATACAATATTCCAAAAATCTAAACAAAAAAGGAACTTTTTCAATGGGTTTAGTTGAAATTCATTGAAAATATATAGATAAGTCAATACAAAAAATTTGAGGAAGATTGGAGGTGATTTGGACTGGTTTTGTATTAAAATTCGTAATTAAATCGAGTTCAAAAAAGTCTTCTGCGACTCATGTATCAAACATGTATCACGCATGTATCACACACACAGGTATACATGGATATACATGTGATACACAATTGATACAAATATGATACATATGTGATACACAATGTGATACACATATCATTTTTTTTCATGTTCAGCTTTTACTTCGAATTTTCAATTCAAACCACCTCAAAACTTCACCAAATCATCCCAAAACTGAGATTCAAGCTCCTTAAGTTGTGCCCAATCTATTCTAATAACACCCACTCAAAACAAAGCAAAAATTTGATATTTTTTTGCTACAAATAGCTAATTGGCTAATTTGGCTAATATTAGTAATATTTTATCAATTGGCCAATTTTTGTAATGAGCTACTAATAAATGGACATAGCTAGTAATTTCCCTCTTATCAATGTCATTGCCAGCCAAGAGTATGTCATCTACATAAACAACCAATAGAACAATGGAGGAGGCAGACACCTTGGTAAATGAAGAAGAATCATTCTTTCTTGGTGAAAACCTTCTTGAAATGAGAGAGGAAGAAAGCTTGACAAACCACTGCCTTGAGGCCATAGAGAGATTTCCTCAACCTACAGGCCAAAGGAGGATCAGAGGATGTGGTATTGACAATGAGATCCAAGGGGATCTTCATCCAATTGGTGGACATTCCAGCTATGCTTGATTGCAAGAATCAGAAGACATTTGATTGTAGTGATCTTGACCACTGGACTGAAAGTTTCATTATAATCTATGCCTTCCTATTGAGAATCACCCCTGATAACCAGCCTGTTCTTATACATTTCAATGGAGCCCTCACTCCTCTGTTTGACTTTATACACCCATTTTCAAGGAATAGCCTTCTTGCCAGGTGGCAAAGGCATAATATCCTAGATAGGATTGGCATCCAAGGACTAAAATTCTTTGAGCATAGCTCTTGCCATGCAGGATGAGGTGCAACCTGCTGAAAATATCGAGGCTCGTGTAGAGGAAAAGCTGGTAGAGAATGCTTGGATAGAGCAATAAAATTGACAGATGTGCAGATGTAGTCCTTAAATCAACTAGGAGGATTAGAGACTCTAGTGGATTGCTTGAGAGGAGCTGTATCTGAGCAAGGGGTAGGAGGAATGACTGAGGAACGAGGAGCTGAAGAAGGAGGAGGTACCTCAGGGGGGAGGATAAGAAGGAGGATGGATAAAAGGTGTAGGAGGAGGCTGGACAGGGGACGGAGCAGGAACAAGAGGCTAGATATCTTCAAAGAAATCAGGAGTAGGAGGGGACACTGAATAGGAAGGAGGGACAAAATGAGTATCCTTCTTTCTGAAAGGATAGCATAGAAATACGCATAAAGAGGCTCTGGGCTGAAATTTATCCCTCCTTATCTAGGGCAAAATGGCATAACACAAGCAACCAAAGGTCCTGAAATGGTGATAAATGGGAAGATGGCCATGTAATTTTTCATAGGGAGAAATATTCTTAATCACAGTGGAAGGAACCTATTGATAATATAGGTAGCTGTTAAGACACAATCACCCCAGTACTTGACATGAAGTTTAGATTGGAAAGGTAATACCCTAGAGGTTTCTAAGAGATGTTTGTCTTTCCTTATAACTACCCCATTCTGCTGAGGAGTGTGAGGTACAGTGGTCTGATGAATGATACCAAATTCAACAAAGAAAGAAGCAGCTTGAGAACTAGATGCAAGTTCAAAGGCATTATTCGATCTAAGTGTTTGAACAGAAGTGTGGAAGTGAGTTTTGAACATGAAAATAAATGCTTTAATGAGATTGAAAGCATTGCTTCTGCAGGAGAGTAAGTGAGTCCAAGTAACTGGAGATTAGTCATCCAAAATAGTCAGAAAATATATGAATCCATTATACGTCCTAGTATGATAGGGACCCCACAGGTCAACATGAATAAGTTAAAAATAGTGAGTTGACTTAATAGAACTATCTGGAAAAGGAAGTCGTTGTTTCCTTGCTAAAGGACACACAAAGCAAATAAAAGATTGCTTAGAAGATAATTTATCAGACAGACAAGAGATAGTTTTCATTCTAGAAAAAGGCATATGACCTAATCTTTGATGCCAAAAGAAATCAGCTTTATTGATTTAAGTATCATGATTACAAGAAGTAGTGCAAGCACGTTCAGGTAAAGAAGTAGTAGCTAAAATGCTATTTACAAATGAAACAAGCTTAAGAAATTCAAAAAGATGATTGAATGACATACAACCCATTTGGTGCTCTACCAATTTCCAGCGACCTCTTCAGAGAAAGGCCCTGCATAAGACAAGAAAATTTGGTAAAGAAGGTTGTGCAACTGAATTGTGAAACTAGTTGAGGAACAGAAATGAGATTGAACTGAAAAGAGGAAACTAGAAGTACATTTGATAAAGTAAAATCAGCACACAGATTTAAAAAACCAGTGCATGTGACTTTTACTTTATAACCATTTGGGAGTGTTACTAGAAAGGGCAAAGGCAAATGTTGAATGTTGTGTAAAAGGTCTTTGTGAGGTGTCACATGATTTGTTGCTCCTGAATATATAATCCAAGTGTTTGTCTTTAAGTTTGAAGCAAGACACAAGGCAACAGAATATACAGCAAGACTGCAGAACTTACCTGCAAAGGCACCTATGGCAGCATTGCTAGTGGGAAGATCCTGAACTGGTGTGGTCAGATGATATTGTTGAAAATGATTCATCAAGTGCTGATATTGCTCCCTGGTAAACCCATGAGCAAGAGCAAGGTGTTTTCTCTTTAGAGAATGATTAAGATTCCACCCTAAGTTCATCAATTTGGGCACAAGCTACAGACTTCTCTCCCTTAGTAAATTTGAAGTCCTCTAGGAAGACATGGAGTCTGTAACACTTGTCAACAGAATGTCCAGGCTTGCAACAGTATTTACAAACAGTATTGACCATCTTGTTGTCAAAGATGACCCTCTAAGGGTAAACCTATTTACTAATACTGGGTTGAGCAAGAGTAGGAGCTGGAGTGGATTTCCCAAAAAAAGAGGCAGGATCTGAGAGGAAGTTGGCCCCTGATGACTGAATCTCTCTTTGGTTTTCATCATGAAGGATCATAAAGTAAGCCTTTCCTAGAGTTGGTACATGAGTCCTCATTAAGATGTTATAGGTGTCATTAAGCCCAGTTAGGAAGTGGATAAGTTTCTGTCCTTCACTACATTGTGGTTCAGCCCACAAGTACAAGATGGACCAAAAGAAGCAGTTTTCTGCTCATCCCACAACTTCCTAAGTCTGGTATAATAACTGAAAATATCAGAAGACCCTTGGGAGACACCAGCAATCTCTCTATGAATTTGATAGTACGTATTGACATTAGACTGCCCATATCTCTCCTCTATATCTCTCCAAATTTACCTTGCGGTGTCACAATGCAACATACTATTAGCAATATCTTTGGACAAAGAATTTCTTAACCATGAAAACACCATGTTATTTCATTTCACCCAATGATTATAGAGAGAGGACTTAGGAGGTGGCTGGGAGATGCTTCCATTGATCATCCTAGCCTTATTCTTTGCAGACAAGGCAATGAGAATATTCTTCTTCCAAGATGCATAACCAGTTCCATTCAAAGGTACTGGTATAAGATTCCTGGCTATCTTATGGATGAACATATAGAGGGTGGGAAGAGTCAATACAATAACTAGTGGCGGAGTCAATAGTTGAAGAGGTTGTGGAAGCGTTAGTACTCGTATATACTCACCAACACTATCGTTCAACTAGAAATTAAGTGATTCACACATATTACAAATGACATGTAACTGAACCAGAAGTTTCAAATCAAGAAATATACATGCATGTAGTGACCTCAAATACAGTATACAACATAGGGAATAGCAGCAAAAATATCAAGCTAGGGCACAAAATTTATGAAATTGATCAAAATCTTGAGGAATTGGAAGATATTATCAGGTCTGCTTTAACATATCGAAGGAGAGCAAGCTTGTGTAGTCATTACTCAAAAAAAACCAAATTCTTATCGGAGAACACACGAACTGTTCGTCACCAAAAAATCAAAAAATTGAACCGATGAATCGAAAGAGCTCGTCAAGAGCTATCTTTTCTCTGATACCATATTAACCCATAGATCGACGAGAAAATGAATTGAAAGAGATGACACCTAGTGTATAAGACAAAGAGAGAGATAAGATATTAGACACATAAGGTAAATAAAAGAATGATTCCAATTAATTAAAAATAGAACTATTGGTTCTAGTTAAATGTACAGTGTTGGTCTAGTGTAATAAGTAAATCGGAAAAGGGTCGGGTCCCTAAAATAAAAATAAGGCCCAACTGATAAGAGGCCCAATATGAAAAAGGTGAGCATGGAGAGAGAGATAAGATAATAGACACATAAGGTAAATAAAAGATTGATTCCTATTAATTAAAAATAGAACTGATGGTTCTAGTTATATGTGCAGCGTTTAAGTAAATTGGAAAAGGGTCTGGTCCCTAAAATAAAAATAAGGCCCAACTGATAAGAGGCTCAATATGAAAAAGGTGAGCATGGATCTAGGCTTTATAGCTGAACTCCATCACGAGGCAGCTATGGTCATCAAGGAAACACAAGTTGAAGAGATGCAAAGTTATGATTTCAAGGTCTTCATCCACGAGTAGACCAATGACACGCCAATCTTCAAATGCCATTTCAATATGGTTATCAGGTAGGATTTTAATACAATGAAACTGAAGTTAAATGTGTTTGGAAACTTGCCTATAGTGTATCTGTTTTGACACCTTGTCCAGAGATCAAATCTTAATCAATTTGTACTCAGTTGCTACTTTTGTTTTCCGATTCCTTTAGAAAAAAGTACACTCATTTGTCTTGACAATGAAATGGAATAATATCACCTCAAAAGAACATGTTTCCAGCTTTACAATCAGTTGTGGACTAAACATTAAGGGCTCGTTTGGTATGAGGGATAAGAGATAATTGATTTCAGGATTAAACTTGAGATGAGTTTATCTCAATGGTTCACTTATCGGCTAAGAAATTTAAAATGACGAAGGATTACCTCTAGATGAGACCTCATCTATAGGCATTTCTATCCCCGCGCGCAAGATCAGATCGACTACTCTACTACCATCATTCCGAAAGTTTTTTTATTCAAAAGGACTGAGCCCTTTGATTGAATCGGAGAAGGCACGACTAGCTCAAAAGCTTTGAATATTCTACTCGAAATCAGGGTAGTTGGCAAGAGTTATAGTAGCTTACGATGCAGTTGATTCGGAAACATACGCCAGGGAGGTTGGGACATCCTGGCTTTTCTCTCCTTTCCTAACAGTCAAGTGGTTTTCACTCCACCAGTTTTATTATTATTGACTTGACTTATTATTATAAATACTACTCACTATCCATTGGGTGGGATAAAATCGCAAGATAACTAATCCTAGAATTTAGTTATCCTAAGATTGTAATGTTACTTTAATCTATATGGAAGGGTGGAGTAACAATCCCGGGATAATTAATCTTTGGATAACTTGTTTTCCAGCCAAACGACCCCTAAGTCCTGTTGTCAATACTTAATTGTAATATGTGTGCGCGCGCGCACACATACTGACACATACACACATAAACATAGGAAGCTTGCATCGCTGAAATTTGTTCTCTATTTAAAGCAAAGCACAGATAAATTTTAATGACATCCCAAAGTTGTTTGATATAATATGTAAATTTTAAAGCAGAAAATTGGCAGTTGGAATTAAGTTTTTCTGTAACGACCCGACCGTTTATTTTTAGCACTAGCGTGTTGTTCAGTGGTTTGAGGCCTTGAGTAACTTCACTTCAGATATTATGACTTGTACATGTGATCGGAACTGAATTCCGAAAAGTTTGGAGTTGATTTGGAAAGAAAATTCTAATTTCGGAAGCTTTAAGTTGGAGGAATTGACTAAGGTTTGACTTTTGAGTAAACGACCTCGGAATTGGGATTTGAAGGTTCCAACAAGTTTGTATGATGATTTTGGACTTGGGTGTATGTCCGGATCGAGTTTTGGATGACCCGGGAGCGTTTCGGCGCCTATTGTGGAAAGTAGCATTTTGGAAAAATTTCATAAATTTAGATTGAAGTGTATTTTAATATTATCGATGTCCGTTTGGAATTTCGAGCCACGGAATAGATGCGTATAGTTATTCTGGTCTTAGGAGCGCGTCCAGATGTGGATTTGGAGGTCCGTAGGTCATTTGGCGAAAGTTGGAAGTTGGAGGTTTTTGGAAGTTTGACCGAGAGTGGACTTTTCGATATTAGGATAGGATTCTGATTCCGGAAGTTGGAGTAGGTCCGTAATGTCAAATGTGACTTGTGCGCAAAATTTGAGGTCAATCGCACATGATTTGATAGGTTTTGACATCGGATGTGGAAATTAGAAGTTCAATAGGTCATTAGGCTTGAACCGATGCGCAATTCGTAGTTTTGATGTTATTTGGTATGATTTGAGGCGTTAAGGAGGTCCGTGTTATATTATTGAGCGGGTCGGTGTGATTGGACGGTGTCCCTGGAGCCTCAAGTGTGTTTCAGATGTGTTTGGGTTGTATCACGCTCTTATTTGATGTTTCAACATCGTTTCTTTGGACATAATGAGTACCATATTGAGAAAACGACCTTTGATTTGTGCCCTTATATCTGTATCGTAATTACCGAGTCATAGCAACAAGAATCACCGAATTCCGATTTCGTATGAGAAAGTTATGCCCATTTGCGTATCGGAAAAAATTACTGTTTTCTGGTGCGGACTTTGTTCTTCGCGAACGCGAGGGAGGTCATGCGAACGCAAAGAAGGAATATTTGGGTTGATCTGTCAATGCAAATAATTTCTCTTCGCGAACGCGAAGAAGAAAAATCACCTGGATAGTGTTTTAAACCGAGAATTTTATTTTGGGCATATCTTGAGTTCTAGAGCTCCGTTTGAGGTGCTTTTCGTGGCATTGTTCTCGTCTCAACAACGGGGTAATTACTTACTTTTATTTTGATATTTTTTCATGATTATTTATATTGGTTAATACTTTTATCCGTATGTGGATTGTAGAAATTGGAATTTTGAGCCCCAAAGTTTAGAAATGGTAAATCCTTGATTTGAGAGTTGATCCATGGACTAAATTGAATGATTTTCTGGATATAGACCATATGAGTTATGGGTAATATTCATTTTTAATAATTTTCGGAATCCGGGGCACATGGACCCGAGGCTTTGCTTTTGACTTTTCGAGCGGAGTTGGGAATTGTTATAAACTGATTTAATGTGAGTATTAGGGTATATTTTATTGTTTGCATATTGCTTGACTAGTTTTGGAGTGACGAGCACCGGTTTGAGGTGTTAGAGCTATGTTGGAGCAGGTTATGGAACTTCGGAGCGAGGTAAGTCTCCTATCTAACTCTGAGGGGGAAACTACCCCCTAAGTGTTGTAATTGATATGTGTTACTTGTTGGCGGGGCTACGTACGCACAAGGTGACGAGAGTCCATACGTAGCTACATTCATATTATTGTCCGAGTAGACTCAGGTTCACGCCATGCTATAACTGTACTATTTGGGTTATCTCTTGCTTATTAAATTCTTTTACTTTGCATTACCACTTGTGACTAGACGGACGTAGAATGATAGATTTGCTATTGTAGAGACTTGACGTGTTTTATGATTAGTCGCGGAAAAATTATACTCTTACGAATTTCTCCCGCGTTATGCGTTCTCATCGAAAGGTTTCCTCAAAGCTCCTTATAACTCACATGTTCCTTCATGAGTGGGGTCAAGGACCCGTCAAAGCTTCTTATTTTAATGGAATCGGGTCGTTCGCCTCGGCAGGATAGATACATCTATTGTTCGTGTCGTTCGACCCTCAGCAGTGCATAGATTATGATGGGTTCGGGTCGTTCGCCTCGACAGGATTATGTACTACATTGTCATGGGAGCGGGCCATTCGCCTCGGCAGTATAATAGATGTATCTATGGTTCGTGCCGTTCGACCCTCGATAGTGCACAGATTATGATAGGATCGGGCCGTACGCCTCGACATTTTAATAAAATACTCTCATGGAAATGGTGCATATCTGACAAGAAGTCAATGTATCTATGAGTCTTCCTGATTTGAATTATGACAACCTATCTTGTGAGGTCCATTATATATATATATATATATATATATATATATATATATATATATATATATATATATATATATATATATATATATATATATATATANTATATATATATATATATATATATATATATATATATATATAACACACACACATACATACATGCTTCGATTGAGGAGGTAATTTCTAATTGAGAGCTTGAGTCTATTGTAGAGAGGAGGACCGTATTACGTATTTACACTTGTTTAATTCGCTTATTTACTCTGCCCTATATCTGTTTACTTTTTGCTGTTTCTGTCTTATTGGACCACTAGTAAGTGTCGATGTCAACCCCTCGTCACTACTTCTCTGAGGTTAGGCTAAATACTTACTGGGTATGCGTTGATTTACGTACTCATGCTACACTTGCTGCACATTTTTGTGCAGGTACATATATGTCTGGTGATCTTTTGGGCGCAGAGGCGCGGCTATTGCAGGGACTTACCGTGAGCTACATTTCATGTTACAATCCGCAGTCTGCAGAGTCTCTATCATAGTTATTTGTATTCTCCTATCTAATTTTTATATCAGACAGATGTTGTATTTTATTTTATTTCCTAGTTGATGCTCATGCACTTGTGAAACCGGGTTTTGGGGATGCTTATGGGTTGTCCTTTATTGTAGTTGTGAAAATATTATAGGTAACCCTATAAATTCTATTTCTTACTATTTAATTGATAAAGATTATGATTTCAAAAATACTAAAATGAGTAATTAAGTTAAACATTCACTGTTGGCTTGCCTGATGGTAATATTAGGTGCCATCACGACCTCTAGTGGATTTTGGGTCGTGACAGCTTGGTATCAGAGCGTTAGGTTCATTTAGGTATCACGAGTCATGAGCAAGTCTAGTAGAGTCTTGTGGATCGATACAGAGACGTCTGTACTTATCTTTGAGAGGCTTCAGGACTCTTAGGAGAACTTCCCTTTCTTGATTCCTCATCATGCGATTTGATTCCTTTGAGGTTTATGACTTTATATCGATACAGAGACGTCTGTACTCATTCTTATACGATATTCAGCACTTGTGTCAATTCGGCATCGAGGAGTTGTAGTGGTACTACAGACGTGGGCAGGATGTTTCTCCCTGCGCATTCGAGCAAGTCATTATCGTCTTCTTGCGGAAGGATGTTCTGTCATTTCGGCTCAGTAGCTGTGTTTTAAATGGTCTGGAGACTGTGCGCAGATTGCTATGATGTTCAGACATTGTTATCATACCGTGTTGGTGTAATGGTAGGGTACTTGTTTATGTGTCGATGTAGTGAATGACTTGAAAGGAGGTTTTTCTTAGTGTATGATTCAGAGGTTCAGCATTTTATTTCCAGCGGAGGAAAGGCAATCGACTATGAATGTTTCGGTTTCGGATAATGGAGTAACGAGACTTGGTATTTTCGAGCGTGGTGAAATTCTCAATTGTGATGTGGTGTCATCGTCCTTGTTGAAAACGTTAAGGTTCGCCGATGTTATGGTCTTCATCAATTTGCCTTTGGGGCAGGGTAGTATGAAATGGTGCCGGAGAAGTGGTTGTCAGAGATAGCGGAGTGTAGCGATTTCCGAATCAAATGGGTATTTATAATGTTGATGGCTCGAGAAGGATGATTGTTACACTGCATGTTTTCGTACGTAAAAGTATGCCATAAGCTAATTGGTGAAAGCTCGGAAATGAAATATTACATCCCGCATTTTTCGTACGTTAAAGTTTCATCGTAAGTTAATCGACGTAAGTTCGGGAATGAGATTATTTTAAGATTATAAGCATTTTATGCTATTTCAAACAAGTAATGAGTAAATTCGTGAAGGTGAGAAGGTAAGAAAATCGAAGAAAAAGAATTTCGTCGAAGTATGGTATTTTGGGATAAAATACGGCCCGAGCTAAAATACCCTCTATTTATGGACTAGTACCATACAAGGTACCCCATGGCCATGATAGTAAGGTGTATAAGCTGTGTTAAAAGTGAGTAGTATTTTAAGTAATTTGATATAATTTTCAATTATGTGAATATTTGATTAATTGTGGATTTTTTGTGGGAGATTAACCATGTAATTTAGGAATTAGTGGATAATTTTTTGGATAAGCCTTATAAAAAAAACGTCGCAGCCAAATATGTGCAAACTAATGACTATTAATGTCACATGAAATGTGGCAAAAATTTGAAGGAATTAGTGGCCAACTAAGCCATCAAGTGGGGCCCACTCATAAAGGGCAGAAATCCTTTCTAAGTTACTTTGTAAATCTCTACATATAACAAGAAAGCTTCAGCCAAACACAGAAACGTTACCCATCCAAATCACTAAACATAGAAATGTTTATTCCATTTCCAAATAGAAACGTTGTTGCAAATTTCTTAAGGAAAGGTTTCGGCCAAGATTTTCTTTGCATAAGAAACGTGATTTCTTCGAGCTTTTTATACGACTTATTCCGAATTTTGTCGCAATTAATGTGTGTTAGAGGAATTGTCAAGAGAATCTGCTCAGGTATGTCAAGGCTATCTCTTCTTTCTTTTGGCATGATCTATACGGCGTAAACGAAACGAGCAAATGCACAATTACCATAAATGACTCTATTCATAGAAATACTCGAGATGCTTATGTTCTTGATTCCCCATGTATCATATTATTCTATCATCTGTTCATGGGTCTCAGAAGAATACGTAAGTTGAAAAAGGTTTATTTCATGATATTACTCAAAGGCATAATGGTCTTACCACATTCTGAATGATTTTATTAACGTACTTCTCATGCATTGCATTCATGTACATTGATCCATTACCAGATGGCGTTATATATGCGTGTGTGTGTGTGTGTATATATATATATATATATATATATATATATACACACACACCAACTATAAGACCGGGCCCACACTGTGCATATATTGTCCGCTTTGGGTCCCACCCGCACGGTTTTGTTCTCCCCCAGTCCCACTAGGGAAAAGGCTATGCACATGTAAGTCCAAGTCTTACTAATGTAGCCCAGGACTCCCCCTCTCTTTTCCAATGTGGGATTCCTGCGAGCTACAGTCCCACTGCACTCACCCCACCAACAGGAAACAATGTCCTCGTTGTGGGTACCCACCCATCGTACTGGGTGAGAGTCGACTCTGATACCAACTGTCACAGGGGTGATTTAAGTCACTCGAATTTTGCCTGAGGTTCACCTCCGTGCGGCAGTCAGGCCCAGCCTTGACTTCAGCCTTTCCAACACTTAGTTTTATTTTAGGGACGTTTGAACTTAGAATGAAAATAGGCAACAAAAACAGTAAAAAGGCACACACGATATATGGGAATTTCTTCCCAACTCGTATTAATATGTGAATACAAGAACTTAGCCTTGTGTATTTTATTGAGAAAAATCGTCTAAGTCATAGGATATGGGAAAAGGTTACGGCGTTATATAAGCACCACCACCTGATCAGCTGGTATACGTTGATGATTTGCCCACAGTGGCCGAGATGATATGATGAGATGCCCTCAGAGTCTTGATGATGTTATGAACGCATATATCCATGCACAGTATGACTTTTATACACATATGCATGACATTTTAAATATTAAAAGATTCATAAAGTTGTTCAGACTAACATGTCAAGTCTTTTACCCCACGTTTCTCTCATGTCTATTTATTACTAATTTCATTCCTTACATACTCGGTACAATATTTGTACTGACGTCCCTTTGCCTGGGGATGCTGCGTTTCATGCCCGCAGGTCTCGATAGACAGGTCGAGAGCCCTCCAAGTATGCTATCAGCTCAGCGGAAGATGTTGGTGCACTCCATTTGCTTCGGAGTTGCTTGTTTGGTTAGTATGATTTAGACATGTATTGTTTGGTATGGCGGGAATCTATCCCGACCTTTATGAAAATTATGTATTCTTAGAGGCTTGTAGACAGATGTCATGTACGTAAAAGATTGTATGACCTTGTCGGCCTATGTTTAGTATACGAGCGGTTATTTTGGTCTTATAAGCCTATATGTCTTATGTATAAGTTGGTATCACATGCTCTATTCTACTTATCTCATGGCAGCCTTCCGGCTCAGTTATCTATGATAGTATGACATGAAAAGATATGTTATATTGGTACTCGATTGAGTAAGGTACCGGGTGCCCGTCGCGGCCCATCGGTTTGGGTCGTGACAAAAGTAGTATCAGAGCAGTTCTGTCCTAGGGAGTCTACAAGTCGTGTCTAGTACAATCTTGTTTATGGGTGTGTCGTGTACCACACTTATAAGCAGGAGGCTACAGGGCATTTAGGACTGTCACTCTTTCTTTTTTACTCTAGAATGTGTGGTAGAGCTCAGTTGTAAGAACTCAATTTCCTAAACTCTATCTTATTCATAATACGACGATGCGTACATCCAGAGAGACGGTTGGTAAGAGATATAGTTGTGGAAGAGTTGAGTCAGAGGAACTCGATTTTGTATCATTCTTATAATGGATAAATGTGAAGTTTTCAGCAAAATATGGGTGTACTAAGACGTGTAAGCCTTTAATAAGGAGCCTTAAGGCAGGAATATCTATACACCCCTATGGTGAAAGGCAATGAAGAGTTTCATAAGATAGATACAAGTTTCAACAAGTAAAAAAAAAGCAAGACTAAGGAGGGTACGAGGCGCCCAGTTAATAAAGATTGTCGATATTTACAATTCATGCAGAGGAATATAAGCCTTTTGAGTTACCTTCAACAGTAACAGAGGTATGTACAATTGGCCACACCCATCTCATTTATGCCCAATGGGGGCTAACAGAAGTAGTATAAGAGAAGGACGAATATCAAGATCCGGTTGGGGTTAGAGTAACCCAAAATGATGAATGGATTGTTTACGTTAGTTGACATTTCCGAAGGATACTACAAGTGTGCTAATAGATCTCCTTGTGAGACACCCAGATGGTACACTCTTGATGGGTTTTCAATGTCTTAGCTTTATGTTTTGATGATCGAACAAACTTACTGTCAAAGAACCAGATAGGGAACCTGACACACTTGATATACATTGCTAATCAACAGACTCTAGCTAATGTGAACTGTTGCAACCTTAGAAGATAGAGAACCAACACAGGGACCTGTTCCCTTGTGTTTCCCTGACAGCAGTACGAAAGTCAACTGTGTACAACTGGAAAGTGACTGCCACAGAAACAGTGCACACAGTGCAGCACAGCTCTGCAGTCACTTGTCTTTTGACCAACCAAGTGCTTGCATCATTCAAGTGATGTCATCAAAGGTGTATTAACAAGAGTATTACAACAAAATATCATTTGAACACTTGAGAATTCACTTCAAGCATTCAAGCCTTCTAAGATTCGTGCATTCAATTCTCAAGTGCCTCAAGAACAAAGTTTAATGCTATTACGGACCAGTTTCTAAATCTAGTATTTTGTTGTCCTTAGTTGAATTGTAACTTTGTAATTGTTCTTCATTGTAATTCCTAATTTGCTTAGCTAGAAGCGTTGCTTAGGAAACCCTGTGTAAAACCATAAACCCTTTGTGTTTGTGTCGTGACAAGAGTTAGTCATGAGTTGAAGTCTTTGCAATAGGTGTATTGCAAAGTGGCTTGTAATAGGTGTATTACGAGTTAGTGAGGGATTAAGAGTTTAATTCCTAGATTACATAGGCTGTAATCTAAAAGTTGCTCATAGTGAAGTTGAAATCCTACCAGTGTAGGTCGTGGTTTTTTATCCCCTTGAGCAGGGATTTTTTCACGTAAAACTCCCTGTCTTATTTACTTACTGTTTTATTAGTATTCTCAGTGGAAACTCATAGAGGACCTGGTACTCTATAGTTTGGTGGACTCATATAAACTATCAACTC
Organism: Nicotiana attenuata; assembly: GCF_001879085.1. NCBI lineage: Eukaryota > Viridiplantae > Streptophyta > Magnoliopsida > Solanales > Solanaceae > Nicotiana > Nicotiana attenuata. The sequence goes on from NW_017671774.1 coordinate 196,558, forward strand.
TAAAATAGTGCAGCCAGATATGAGTATTACATAGACATGCACTAGAAGCCTTGAAGGGATAAATATTACCTTAGTGTGGCTCGCATCTCTAGTAAAGCGAGAACGTTAAGCAACTTGAAGAGCCACAGGATGGAGCAAAGGGAAGCTAAAAGCAAAAGAATGTCTTGTTCAAGTTTTCAGAATAAAGTAATAGGCATAAATATTAGCGGGAAATAAGAAAAGAGTTAATGAAACATTATGAGTAAGATGTGATACGTGGATGACAACGGTAGATCAAAAGATGACAGTATTACAAAATCTATAGTCTAGTGAAGGAAGAGACGAGAGGTGACAGGCCTTAGGACAACAAGAGAGTATAGGCCATACAGTCATGTCCTCATTTCGAGAAATAAGTTCGCAACTCTAGCGCGATTGCCAAGAGGAAAAGGTAGACCCCAGAGTAATAGAACCAATAAGGATTGGTGAACAAGATAAACTAAACATGAATTAGGGACTGAGTGATTGATAATATTCGGCATCATAAGAATTTCAGATTTTGTTCCGGCAATAATAGAATGGATGACAAAAGAAGATTCATGAGAAATTCAGAGAATGGTCATTCCAAAAGACGCTTCCCTAAAGCAAGCAATGTGAGCAAAGTCCGGCTTAAAGGACTGTATGTGCCAGTTATACTAAGTGTCACCCTCGTGAGTAAGGAATTTTGCTATCCTTGGTACGGGAGGATTACCGCAAGGCGAGTAAGGGTCATCGATGATGTGAATGGATGCCAAGGATGAAGAGGTAAAACATCTATATGTAGGTCATCGTAGCTCCAACTCTTAGTACTCCCCAAAAGGGGGGAATATGGAATGATGTGGCGTTAAGATAGAATTAAATGGTTCTAGTAATTATGGAATGGTAAAGGAAGAATGCGAAAAAAATGAAAAAGGGATGAGATTGCAATTATCCCAAGCCTACATATATGCTATGATTCCAGAACATTATGCAAACACGACGTCAAGGAGAGGAAGCAAAGGTTCCTACCCGAAATGTTATTGATAGTAAAGAGCCGGTGTGAGCGGTATGTTAAAACAAAGGAAATAACCCAAGAAAGGTTACGCAAAAAATTGATATGAGAATGGGCCAACGAGTAGTTGGTAGTTGATTAAGGAAGAGCCTAGTTATGGCTAAACAGGAGGTTACAGACGAGTCAGCAGATCGTGCAAGATAAACATAGTAAAACCCAATATAGTGAATTCAGCCTCGCAGTAACGTCATTGTAATACTTAATAAGTATTCAGATAAGAGTGGGGTTGTTAAAGGTACCGTATCAGTATTGTGGGAATGAAAGATTGTGCCACTTGGAAGACAGTCAAAATATCAGTTCAGAAGCAACCCTACAAGCACAAGGGCATGGAGGTAAGTAACTACGGATAATTGTAGGCAAGGAAGGACATCAAAAAATTTATTGGGTATACGATGTAATAAGCTCGCAACTTTACAATAGTCAGAGGGTCCTCCCTAAGTACTACAATGAAAGACTAGCTGAGGAGATGAGGAAGAAGGCTTCAACCTAAGCACAGTGACCTAAAAAGGAAATGGTCTTGTAACAACAGTTTCACAACAACATTGTACGCCCTTCATAAGAAAGAGGAACCTACCATGGCTAGTGAACGGGAAGTAAAGTCAAACGTAATATTCGAGATCATATGAGTTGCACAAAAATTTCGGCATGCGTGGGAACTAAGATAAGCTAAGTATGCACGCAACAAGGAGGCAGAAGACCAGGAAAAGTAATAGCTTACTCTTAAAGAAAGTTGAGAAGGAACAAACAGAACTATTCGATCAATGATCCAGAGTTGGTCACGTTATAAGCGCACTTGAGATTTCGGAGTATACATATATGTTGACAATCATACAGCCGTAGAAGACTCCAATATAAGTTAAAAGGAAGAATTGAGTCCAGGTTATAAATAAAGAACTGGATTGTTAGAAGATTATATCCTGGATATTCTATAGAGTCCATGCAGGACTAAAGTAATAGCTAATACCATGAGCCGCATATCGGAAGATAACTTAAGCCTACATGAAGGTTGATCAAAGGGAAGAGGAAACTAAAGAGTTACGTCAACTAAGTAAATCAAGAGTCTAATTATTGGACCTAGAAAATTATAGAAATCGTGATCGAGAACATTGCAGGACCAACCTTAATATCAGAAGTACAAGAGAGATAGTACAACAACCATAGTCTATAACAGCTCTACGATAAAGCCAGTTAGAAAAGTAACAGCCTCATAAAAAGTCAGTATGAGGCTCCCACCGGATTGTAGTATTATAATAATGCTCCAAGTTGTGGATGTGAATCATACCTATGTGGAAGGGAGGTTATGAAAGAGATACAATATGTGATGTGAGATTTTAAGGTAAGTAAGGTAAAGGTGAACAACGTACGAGATACCCAAATGCAGAAGGATGTGAATAGTCCATACTTCGGATAGAAGGCTAGAAGCATAGAGATTCAATATCCAGGAACGATAGCAGCATCCTCAATGGTAAATTTTCCAGCCTATGGTTTCTAGGTACCGAGAGATCTAGCCAAGAGAGTAAAGAAGAGATAGAGACGATGACATGTCTCGCTTGATGTTCTAGAATAATACTGTTTATCGTGAAAATGGTAATGAAAATTAAATTTGTTGATGGGACTCTAAAAATACGTGATCAATTTTTATGCTAGTTATGGAGCAGTTGATGCTAAGTGTGTAAAGTTTAGGGGTGAGACGCGAGCTAAAATAAAACAGTAATCGAACTAGGAGACAGCATTTCGGGGCCTCGAGCTGGTCGATTTGGGGCCTCGAGGTCGGGTCCCGAGCTCGTGCTCGAGCTATTAGGGGGAATTGGGGAAGGGCTAACAGATGCAATAATATTAAAGGGGGCTCTTTATGGCCAATGATAAACAATAAATGTGGAGCAAATATGAAGATAATAAAATGGAGCAACAGTATCAAGAGAGTGTGTTAGAGAGAAAAGAGAGAGAGTTTATCATATATTTCATGTAGAGTCTTTGGAGCAACATCAGTGTGTTCTAAAATAGTAAAAATCCCCTTTATATGGAAGGGGAAAACTTATACGGTAAGACATCCGTTAGCTGTAAAGGTGTGAAGATGGTACGACTGGAAATGACGCTCCGATTAGGGATCAGAGTAGCCTGGCTAGGCTTTGTCAGACATAGCCACGTCTTGGGGACTTCCCATTTTTACTCTAGCCCCGACCGATATCCTCTTAAGGTCGGGTGCCGATCGACTCCGAGGGAGAAGACTCGAGTGCATCTTTGCAGCCTCGAGGCTTCGAGGTGATCTTCCGAACTGCCTCGATGACGGGAAATTGAACCCTCCGATTTTGCCGTACACAAATACAAGGAAATCTATGGTGAAACAAGATTGCGAGCAGTATAAATGGATATATGTAGGTCACAAGCTAGAGTATGATAAAGCGACAAGGTTTTAGGAAGACAAGAGTAAGAACAAGAAAGGGTGAGTGAGAAGGTGACGAGAATGAATAAGTTCTCAGGGTTAAGCCCATGAAAACAAGAGAGATGATGTGTTCTCTAAGTTATAGAAGGCTCAATATATCCGAATGAACTCATAGGAGTCTAAAACTAGCAGCATTTAGAAGAGATGGAATGCTGCCCTGGTAGTGAAATAAAGGTGTAACTGTGACAGATAAAAGACAACGTTTGGGCCTTCGATTGAATAATGATTTGATGAAAAAAAGGGAGAAGGAGAAAAGATTTCGCGGACGGTACGAGATGAGAATAACTCCATAAGGTGAATCACATCGAGATACTATGAAATATGATTATGGAAATCACTTCAAATATTCCTCGATGCAATGTAAGCCCTAGTGGCAAGGTTTTACGTAAGAAGTTTCAAGGTATCAGTGGTATATTGTAAGTCAATATTGCGGCAAATCATAATGGATGGACAAGAGTCACAAAGTATGAGCTGAGATTAGGTCGTCATTCTTAAGATGAATAGTAATGAGGAAGCATTAAAGGACTTGGATTTATACATATGGGATAAGCAACAAGAGTTAGCTGGAATTTTGTAGCAAACCTCCACAACGATAAATCGAGGTAAGAATTATGGTATAGTATGGCATACTTAGATATAGTAAAGCTAATGACGCCCAGAGGGACAACTTGACATAATTTTGTATGTGTTCACAAAGTGAAGCCTAGAGATTGGCTAAAAGCTGGAGGAAAGAGAAGAAAAGAGTCGCATAGGCGCACATACAAAGTTAGAGTTGTAAAGGATGCATGATATAAGGTAGCAACAGGTACGAGATTAGAAGGATTCCGACTACAAGTCGTGGTGTGAGAAAGAGTCTTAAAGGGGGGAATGCCCTGTCTTTGGGATTCATTCACAGAACAGTTGCCTAAATGGCAAGAAGAATATTAAAGTATTCGCAAGAGCTATGGGTTATAAGAATGTTAAGTGCATAAGTCAACATTCGAGGACGAATGTTTCAAAGAGGGGAGTGATGTTACACCCCATGTTTTCGTACGTAAAAGTATGCCACAAGAAAATTGGTGAAAGCTCGGAAATGAAATATTACATCCCCCATTTCTCGTACGTTAAAGTTTCATTGTAAGTTAATCAACGTAAGTTCAGGAATAAGATTATTTTAAGATTATAAATATTTTATGTTATTTCAATCAAGTAATGAGTAAATTTGTGAAGGTGAGAAGGTAAGCAAATCGAAGAAAAAGAATTTCGTCGAAGTATGGTATTTTGGGATAAAATATGGCCCAAGCTAAAATACCCGGTATTTATGGACTAGTACCATACAAGGTACCCCATGGCCATGATAGTAAGGTGTATAAGGCATGTTAAAAGTGATTAGTATTTTAAGTAATTTGAAATAATTCTCAATTATGTGTATATTTGGTTAATTGTGGATTTTTGGTGGAAGATTAACCATGTAATTAAGGAATAAGTGAATAATTTTTTGGATAAGCGTTATAAAAAAAATGTGGCAGCCAAATATGTATAAACTAATGACTATTAATGTCACATGAAATGTGGCAAAAATTTTAAGGAATTAGTGGCCACCTAAGCCATCAAGTGGGGCCCACTCATAAAGGGCAAGAAATCCTTTTTAAGTTATTTTGTAAATCTCTACATATAACATGAAAGCTTCAGCCAAACACAAAAACGTTACCCATCCAAATCACTAAACATAGCAATGTTAATTCCATTTCCAAATAGTAACGTTGTTGCAAAATTCTTAAGGAAAGGTTTCGGCCTAGATTTTCTTTGCATAAGCAACGTGATTCCTTCGAGCTTTTCATACGACTTGTTCCGTATTTTATCGCAATTAACGCGTGTTAGAGGAATTGCCAAGAGAATCGGCTCAGGTATGTTAAGGCTATCCCTTCTTTCTTTTGGCATGATCTATACGGCATAAACGAAACGAGCAAATACACAATTTCCATAAATGACTCTATTCATAGAAAAACTAGAGGTTCTTATGTTCTTGATTCCCCGTGTATCATATTATTCTATCATCTGTTCATGGGTCTCAGATGAATACGTAAGTTGAAAAAAGTTTATTTCATGATATTACTCAAAGGCATAATGGTCTAATGACATTCTAAAAGATTTTATTAACGTACTTCTCATGCATTGCATTCATGTACATTGACCCATGACCAGATGGCTTTATATACGCGTGTATATATATGTGTGTGTGTATATATATATATATATATATATATATATATATATATATATATATATATATATATATATGTATATATATGTATGTGTGTGTGTGTATGGGATATGGGAAAAGGTTACGACGTTATATACGCACCACCACCTGATCAGCTGGTATACGTTGATGATTTGCCCACAATGGCCAAGATGATATGATGGGATGCCCTCAGAGGCTTGATGATGTTATGAACGCATATGCCCATGCATGGTATAACTTTTTACGCATATGCATGACATTTTAAATATTAAAAGATTCATAAAGTTGTTCAGACTTACATGTCAATTCTTTTACTCCACGTTTCTCTCATGTCTACTTATTACTAATTTTCATTCCTTACATACTCGGTACATTATTTGTACTAACGTCCCTTTTGCATGGGGACGCTGCGTTTCATGCCCGCAGGTCCCGATAGACAGGTCGAGAGTCCTCCAAGTAGGCTATCAGCTCAGCGGAAGATGTTGGTGCTCTCTATTTGTTTCGGAGTTGCTTGTTTGGTTAGTATAATTTTGACATGTATTGTTTGGTATGGGGGATTCTGTCCAGACCTTTATGAAAATTATGTATTCTTAGAGGCTTGTAGACAGATGTCATGTACGTAAAAGATTGTATGGACTTGTCGGCCTATGTTCAGTATACGAGCGGTTATTTTGGTCTTATAGGCCTGTATGTCTTATGTATAAGTTGGTATCACATGCTGTATTCTATTTATCTCATGGCAGCTTTCCGGCTCAGTTATCTATGATAGTATGACATGAAAAGATACATTATGTTGGTACTCAGTTGAGTAAGGTACCGGGTGCCCGTCGCGGCCCATCGGTTTGGGTCGTGACAATGATCTTCTAGGAGGCTTGGAGTTGGCGGTAATTTATTAGCTCAAGTGTTACAGAGATGGACTAGGATTTGAGGCAACAATTGGGCAGCGAAGAACCAGGAAGGACATGTGGGAGGTATTTTGCGGTGGTTGAATTACTATCAGGTCAAGTATGAAAACCAGAAGTCGATGAGTTGCTTAAAATAGAGGGTTTAACCAAAGTGGGAGAGTGGCAGAGTAACATATGGGTTCTGTGGTAGGATGGCCACACGCCTTAAGGAATGTTTGAAGCCATTTGGAATTCATGGTGGACGGTGACTAGGTCCACGAATTTTATTTGGATGCAACATGACTTCGAGTTTGGAATGTAATGTTGGACTTTTAGCTGATGTCAATGGAGAAGAAGGAATCTCGGTGGGTCCCAAGGTTATGTAATTGTAGCTTCAATCTAAGTGGGAGAGTCGCACTGCCTATGATTGGATTGCGTGGTTGTCTACTTGTGCGGTGTCTAGTTATTGATGTATTGGTGGGTTATTACGACTAAGGAAAGAAAACATCAGTGGTAATTTGAGCAAAGTATTCGTGGAATGTGTGCTATATTTGGCCTTATCGGTTCATGTTCAGGTTTTGGGAAGACTCGAAGTCTATGCCTCTGAGGATGTGATGTACAAGGAAAGGAATTCAGCCGGTTGCTTCTTTGAGAGGGTTCATGTGCTAGCAGGGCCTTAGAGTTTGATTATATTCGGGAACAAGTCAGAGTGGGTGACTCTCAACAATTGTCCTAGTGGGTTCAAAATTAAAGTGCGGTGCCTAAGGATTTCGAGTCCGTGGTATGGTTAAGTATCGAGCTTTTGCTGTGGATTATAAATGAGGCTTGGAGTGTTCTATGTTATCATCGATCTGCGGTGTAGCATTGGAGGAATGGGAGAAAATAACTTCGGATTTGTAGAGGAATTATCAGAATAGGTGTACCAGTTAAAGATGCGAATGTGCGCACAAGGAGGTTATGAGTTAGTTCGTGGGTTTTGAGGCAACGTGGTCTCGTGAAATAGGGCCACTCAGGATTAGCGCGGATTGGGTTTGTTATATTTTGAATGAAGGTATTATTATTTCTAAGGCGATTCTAGAGTAAATTAGAAGAAGTTGGTCCGGTTAGCAATAGTTGATTCGGCATGATGGTGGCAATGATTAGTTCCTTCACCGTGTTAAGTTATGCATGTGATTTGTGGCAGTACGTGCGAGGCTTGACGGCCGCCATAATTTGATTTACTTGGAGGTATTCGATTATAATGGCATGTTAAGTGTAGATGGATCCCAGAAGAATAATGGTTTCCATATGATGGAGTGTTTATTCTATTAGTGGTCAGGAGTTATGATATAATTCTTGTACTCTCGCGTATTGGCATGTTAGCTAGTGAGCGGCATGGGAATTGGAAGTTGAGGATCAAGGTTGCGGTTCAGTGTAGAAAAGAATGTTACGAACTTGGATGAGCTGGTATTGTCTTTAGCGTCACCTGAGATCGGTGTCCTGTGTAAGAGGCTTTGTGTATTGATTTGCGAATTCTCGATTCGCTTTATAGCATTGTACGACCAGTGGTATGGATGTGCAGACTTTGTTACCTGGTGAAGTAATGCTTCTTGTCAGGAGGAGAGACTCCATGATTTGTGATTGAGCATATGGTTATGAGTTTTTACAAATCTCTTCCATCGTGGTAGTATTGCGAGAGTTAGAACAGGGCTTATATATGTTATGAGGTATACTAAGGGCTTCGTGTTAGTGGAAATTTCAGCCGTTGTGCTTGGGGGAGATTGCCTTGGGCAAATGAGTTATGTGGTGCATGGTGTGATTTTAGTGGAGGAGCATGGTCATATTGGGTTCAGTGTCTGGTGATTAATACGGTGTTCGTGTGTTAGAATCTAGTATCGTTGAGAAACTCCAGATGTTGGAATTTGGCTCTAAAGCTTGCTAGCTAAGGTAGTAGGAAGGATCTTCAGTTTGGCTCGAGCTAATGTGCTCAACTAGGTTGTTGTGGCATGGGTAGGTGCACGAGGTGTTAAACAGTGATTTTGGACAACTCCGGAGCAGTTCTTAGCATGTTTGAGGACGAGCGTATGTTTAAGTGGGAGAAAATGTAATGACCCGACTGGTCATTTTGAGCTCTAGTGCATCGTTCGGCTGTTTGAGGCCTTGAGTAACTTCACTTCAGGTATTATGACTTGTACATGTGATCGGAATTGAATTTCAGGAAGTTCGGAATTGATTTGGAAAGAAAATTCTAATTTCGGAAGCTTTAAGTTGGTGGAATTGACTAAGGTTTGACTTTTAAGTAAATGACCTCAGAATCGGGATTTGAAGGTTCCAATATGTTTGTATGATGATTTTGGACTTGGGCGTATCTCCGAATCGGGTTTTGGATGACCCGAAAGCGTTTCGGCGCCTATTGTGAAAAGTTAGCATTTTGGAAGAATTTCATAAATTCTGGTTGAAGTGAATTTTAATGTTATCGATGTCCGTTTGGAATTCCGAGCTTGGAAATAGCTCCGTCTGGTTATTCTAGTCATAGGAGCGCGTCCGGATGTGGATTTGGAGGTCCGTAGGTCATTTTGGGGTCATATGGCAAAAGTTGGAAATTGGAGGTTTTTGGAAGTTTGACCGAGAGTGACTTTTTGATATCGGGGTCGGATTTTGATTCTAAATTCGGAGTAGGTCCGTAATGTCAAATGTAACTTGTGTGCAAAATTTGAGGTCAATCGGACGTGATTTGATAGGTTTTGGCATTGGATGTGGAAGTTAGAAGTTCAATAATTCATTAGGCTTGAATCAATGCGCAATTCGTAGTTTTGATGTTATTTGGTATGATTTGAGGTCTCGATAAGGTCCGTTTTATGCTATGGAGTGGGTTGGTGTGATTGGATGGGGTCCCGGGGGCATCGGGTGTGTTTCGGATGTGTTTGGGTTGTATCGCGCTCTTATTTGATATTTCAACGTTGTTTCTTCAGACATAAAGGGTACCATATTGAGCAAACGACCTTTGATTTGTGATTGGATTGAACCATTAGATCCGTATCGTATTTATCGAGTCATAGCAACAAGAATCACTGAATTCCGATGCCATATGAGAGAGTTATGTCCATTTCCGTGTCGGAAAAAATTGTTGGTTTCTGGTGCGGACTTTGTTCTTCACGAATGCGAGGGAGGTCCCGTGAACTCGAAGAAGGAAGTTTGGATTGACCGGTCAACGCGAAGGTTTTCCCGCGAACGCGAAGAAGAAAAATTGCGTGGACATTGTTTTAAACCGAGAATTTTAGTATTTTGGGCATATCTTGAGTTCTAGAGCTCCATTTGAGGTGATTTTTGCGGCGTTGTTCTCGTCTCAACAAGGGGGTAATTATATGACTTTTATTTTGATGTTTTTTTTCACGATTTTTTCCATTGGTTATTATTTTTATTCGTATTTGGATTGTAGAAATTGGGATTTGAGCCCAAAGTTGAGAAATGGTAGATCCTTGATTTGATGGTCGAGTCATGGACGAAATTGGATGATTGTTTTGATATATACCATATGAGTTAAGGGTAATATTTATTTTCAATAATTTTCAAAATTCGGGCACATGGGCCCGATGGTTGACTTTGTTGACTTTTCGAGCGGAGTTGGAAATTGTTATAAATTGATTTATTATGAGTATTAGAGTATATTTTTATTGTTTGCACATTGCTTGACTAGTTTTGGAGCGACGGGCACCGGTTTGAGGTGTTAGAGCGGTGTTTGAGCCGGTTATGGAACTTCGGAGCGAGGTAAGTTTCCTGTCTAATTCTGTGAGGGGGGAAACTACCCCCTAAGTGTTGTAATTGATATCTGTTACTTGTTGCGGGGGTCATGTATGCATGAGGTGACGAGAGTCCGTACGTAGCTACATTCATGTTACTGTCCAGGTAGACTCAGATTCACGCCATGCTATAACTGTACTATTTGGGTTATCTCTTGCTTATTAAATTCTTTTACTTTGTATTACTACTTGTGACTAGACGGACGTAGAGTGATAGACTTGCTATTGTAGAGATTTGACGAGTTTTATGATTAGTGCGGAATAATTGTACTCCTCTTACGAATTTCTCCAGCGTTATGCGTTCTCATCGAAAGGTTTCCTCAAAGCTCCTTATAACTCACATGTTACTTCGTGAGTGGGGTCAAGGACCCGTCAAAGCTTCTTATTCTAATGGGATCGGGCCGTTTCGCCTCGGCAGGATAGATATATCTATGGTTCGTGTCGTTCGACCCTCGACAGTGCACAGATTATGATGGGATCGGGCCGTTCGCCTTAGTAGGATTATGTACCACACTCTCATGGGAGCGGGTCGTTCGCCTTGGCAGTATAATAGATGTATATATGGTTTGTGTCTTTCGACCTTCGGCAAAGCACAGATTATGATGGGATCGAGCCGTACGCCTCGGCATTTCTATAGAATACTCTCATGGAAATCGTGCGTAATATCTGACAAGAAGTCAGTGTATCTATGAGTCTTCCTGACTTGAATGGTAATTTCTAAATGAGAGCTTGAGTCTATTGTAGAAAGGAGAACCGTATCACGTATTTACACTTGTTTAATTCACTTATTTACTCTGCCCCATATCTGTTTACTTCTTACTGTATCTGTCTTATTGGACCACTAGTAAGTGTCGATGTCAATCCCTCATCATTACTTCTCTGGGGTTAGGCTAGATACTTACTGGGTATGCGTTGACTTACGTACTCATGCTACACTTGCTGCACATTTTTGTGCAGGTACATATATGTCTGGTGATCTTTTGGGCGTAGAGGCGCGGCTATTGCGGGGACTTACCGTGAGCTGCATTTCATGTTACGATCCGCAGTTTGCAGAGTCTCTATCAGAGTTATTTGTATTCTCCTGTCTAATTTGTATATCGGACATAGGTTGTATTTTAGTTTATTTCCTAGTTGATGCTCATGCACTTGTGACACCGGATTTTAGGGTGCTTATGGGTTGTACTTTATTGTAGTTGTGAAAACATTATAGGTAACCCTATAAATTCTATTTCTTACTATTTAATTGATAAAAATTATGATTTCAAAACTACTAAAATGAGTAAATAAGTTAAATATTTATTGTTGGCTTGCCTGACGGCAATGTTAGGCACCATCACGACCTCTAGTGAATTTTGGGTCGTGAAATTTTCTGTAGTGCTTTCCTGTGTTAATAAGTTTGTCTGTTCACCTATCAAAGAGAAAGGAACTAAAACAGTTTAAGTTGTACCATGAAGTTAAGATTTTTTGAATGATCATAATTTGGTCTAAAACTTTTCTTTATGTATGTTTTGTACTTATGTTGGCTTACATTAGCCCGTACAAAACTATTACTACAAGGCTGAAGTGTACTAATCTATTTGTTTTCTTTTCTCCATTTCTCTCTTACAGAGTTTAAGAAAATAAGGAGTTCGATTAGTTAGAACAATTCGAAAAGTATTATTTATGTGTTTACTTAGTGGCTTTTGTATTAGGCTTATTTTAATGCCCGCTGCACCATGGTATGGGATTGTATCGAGTAAATGATTTATCAGGTATGCTTTTGTTCCAAGGCAAAATTAAGCAAGCTAGCGTGCTTCATTATAAGCTTGCTTATAGGGTATTTGTTTTGACACTTTGTATAGAGATTAAAATGGAAATCATTTCCTACTCTCTTTTTTTTCCGGCTCCTCTTGATAAATTTACACTCATTTACTCTTAACCAAGAACAGAATAATTATCAGCTGAAAAGACTATTGTATGGGTCAAAATTTGACCATAGGTTGTTCTTAAAAAGAACGACAAGGGGCCGACCAAGTCGTGATCACGCCCGCATGACGTGATAGCAAATAACACCTCGGTCATTGCCGAGGTCAAACCGTCGAAAAACTTACATCGCAGAATAAGCGTAGTATTTGGGCGAGCGACGAAGGATACAATCAGCAGAAAGTACGCCGGTCAAGGACCGTTGGATAAAAGGGAAAACTGTCAATATATATAGAGGGGGAATAGAGCCCAAAAAGGGGGGACTTTTCGATAGTCATCACTATGGAATCATCAAGAGGAATCTCTCGGTCATCAATAGTTCCTGGGCTCTCCCTTCTTGGCTTCTACGGTTATGATACATTCCCATCACAGATGTAAGCCGATTATTCACATTCGATGTACATTGATTATTTTAAGGAATATTATACATTCTTGTTCTTCTCCTATGTTTGCATTCGATATATATTTGGATCTGGAGTTAATTATATTTGGCTAAGATTTACCTTCTATATTTCTGATAATTAGTTTAACAAAAGGATTCATAACACTTTCTTTTGGGTTAAATAATTTGGCGCCGTCTGTGGGGATTTCTTAGCCAAATTTGTTAGTTTCCTTTAGATCCAGAATCAGCGGAATATCGCTACCAGTCTGTCGCGGCCTCACCTTCTCGGCGCTACCACCCACTCGAAAGAGCGGTAGGTAAGCCTTCGAGACAACCGTACCAATCTAGGTCAATACGCTACCTAAAGCAGAAGTTATAACCAATATTTATGCAAAACCCTTCTCGCCCGTAACATTAAGTTTGACACGACGAACGCACGTTCAAAATAGGATCCCGGTCACCTAGCATAACCACAGCCCCATTCGACGCATTCACCCTACATATGGGCCCGTACTCCCATCCCTTGTGAAGGGACAACAGCTTGCTGCGCGCTCTTCCGAAGAAAGGGCACACCCTACCCTAATTTAACATTCCCACACTCACTAGATGGTCTATGAACGAAGTATGACATGTTTCTCTTGTTGTTGGCACAAATCGGACGAGATCGGACCGGAACTCGATTTCATCCCATCAGCAAATGAGGTGGTTCCAACCTATGCGTAATCTAGGCGCTGGTAATACGGAGCCGAACATGGCCGCCAAATTTGAAACCACCATCCGAGCACCAGGCAGACCGAGTAACACTACAACGTCAATCTTTCTTTCACTGACTCGTCAGGCCGAGGTAACAGAAAATTTCATTCTGGTTTATCTTCACTCCTTTATCGGTTCAAACAGGTGAATGCAAGCACTCGTGCGGGAAAGCAAGCAAAGGAGCATTCTAACTAGAAATAATGGAAGGAAAACAACTACAAAATGATTGGAATATCACCCACCTCAAATACTTCGACTTCTGAAAGAGGACGTCCCTCAAGTCATACCCTTCTGACGAGGCGACGAACAGGACGTCTCAAAACTCAAGTATGGTTCACCGTCCAGCCTACCGACTGCTTCTCCAGACGGAACGGTGAAGGGACCAGATACATGAAAACTCCTCCAATATATGTATGAAATGAACATGTACAGCATTCTCCAGTGAATGAATTAAAGCAACATTTCATACTCTCCACCAGAGTATTCTCCAATGCAAGCGAAGTTAAGCAAAACTGGGACTCACCCAGGAAACGCATGTGTTCTCCAATGCAAACGAAGTTAAGCAAAACTGGGACTTACCCAGGGAACACCCGAAATCCTCCCATAAAAACAAAACCGAGCACGTTGGGACCACCCCGATGCATATATAAACAGTACAGCAACCTGTAAAGTTCTCCAAAAATCCACGACAATGAGATAATAGGTTAACATTTCGACCTCAGCTCGAAATAACACCCCTACGGCCAACGACCGTCGCTAAAAGAAGAATTCAAACTCGCTCGAATTGTAATGGGTCAGCATTTTGACCTCAGCTCGAAATGACACCCCTACGGCCAACGACCGTCGCCAATTGAAGAATTCGACCTCTCTCGAATTGTAATGGGTTAACATTTCGACCTCAGCTCGAAATAACACCCCTACTGCCAACGACCGTCGCCAAAAGAAGAATTCGACCTCGCTCGAATTATAATGGGTTAACATTTTGACCTCAGCTCGAAATAACACCCCTACGGCCAGTGGCCGTCGCCAAAAGAAGAATTCGACCTAGCTTGAATTTTAATGGGTTAACATTGCGACCTCAGCTCGAATAACACCCCTACGGCCAACGGCCGTCGCCAAAAGAAGAATTCGACCTCGCTCGAATTGTAATGGGTTAACATTTCGACCTCAGCTCGAAATAACACCCCTACGACCAACGCCCGTCGCTTAAAAGAATTCGACCTCGCACGAATTGTAATGGGTTAACATTTCGACCTCAGCTCGAAATGACACCCCTACGACCAACGGCCGTTGCCAAAAGAAGAATTCAACCTCGCTCGAATTGTAATAGGTTAACATTTCGACCTCAGCTCGAAATAACACCCATACGGCCAACGGCCGTTGCCAAAAGAAGAATTCAACCTCGCTCAGATTGTGATGGGTTAACATTTCGACCTCAACTCGAACTAACACCCCTACGTCCAACAACCGTTGCAAAAAGAAGAATTCAACCTCGCTCGAATTGTAATGGGTTAACATTTCGACCTCGGCTCGAAATAATACCCCTACGACCAACGGCCATCGCCAAAAGAAGAATTTGATCTCGCTCGAATTGTAATGGGTTAAACTTTCGACCTCAGCTCGAAATAACACCCCTACGACCAACGGCCTCGCCAAAAGAAGAATTCATTAACATTTCGACCTCAGCTCGAAACAACACCCCTACGGCCAACGGCCATCGCCAAAAGAATGATTCGATCTCACTCGAATTTTAATGGGTTGACATTTCGACCTCAGCTCGAAATAACACCTCCACGGCCGCCAGCCACAGCCAAATAAAAGGAAAAATTCGACATCGTTCAAGTCGGATGGCGTCTTCGCCCAAAAGGGCAAATCTGAAATCAACCTCGTTCGAATCAAGGATGATACCGCCTAGAGAGATAAGTTGGAAATCAACCTCGCCTGAGCGTGTGAGTCCAAAGCGACCTTATTCAGACTTACGCAACAAGAACTTCCTCGATCCGATCAAGGTCGGATTCCCCAAATAAAAAAAATCAGGGATTCATCACAAAAAACCCTAAGGTCTACGCCAAAATGAAAAGATGTAACAAACAAGGGAAAAGAAGGAAAATCAGAGGATGTACAAAGGCAAAACAACTAGTTTATTTATATATACGTGCGTAAAAGTCGTACTTACAAAAGGCCAAAACGGGCCCAGAACGAAAAAAAGAGAAGAGACAAACATGAACAAAAAAATACTAAAGCAGCAATAACTTTTCACTCAGCGTCATCACCGCCGTACTCACCGTCATTGTCTTCGGGAAACTCCTCCTCAGCATCAGCGTCTTCGCCGGCCTCCGATGTCGCAGGGTCGTAGCCGCAGATGACACGAGCACCTCATGCCTTCGCCCGAGCTTCCTCGTAAGCAGCCTCAGAAACATTGCCTGTCTCCCATAGACCCTTCTATATGTCTCGTTGGGCCTCGGCGTGGACCCAAAGCTCATGCAGGTGACGAGGAACAGTGGCACGGACAGATTCAATTTGAGCTAAAAAGTGCGCCCTCTCAGCCTCGAGCGCCGCAACCTGGTCCCTTAGGCTCGAGGCCTCCCGATCAATTTTGCCGATGCGCTCCTCGTGCCTCACCTCCCTCAGCATGGTCGTTGCTCGCTCGAACTCCTGCTCAGATTGAAGGACACGGATAGTGTCCTCCAACAATGCCACCCTTGCTAAAGCCGACGCGTGAGCATTCTCGGCACCCTCCAACCCGGCTACTTTTCCCTCCAGCTCGGCTAACTTACCCATCCATTCCGCACTCAAAGCCTCAACCCTGGCCACGTTCTGATCAAGTTCGGCTTGCAACGACAACACCTTCGCCTGAAGATGCTCGCACTCTGAGACAACCCCTTTCCCAAATCCGGCTCTTCGTCCTTGGCACGACGCAGCTCCTCGAGCTCACAACACTTGCGAATGGACTGCATCATCTCCTGATCCCTTTTATCAAACTCCTCTCCAAGGGAATGGGTGCCAGTACCCGCCCTGAGCCGCTCATGCATCTCATGACACCTATTGCGATACCGCCTCTATTTCTCAAGCATCGTCAGAAAGATCTTGGCCCGAGTCTCGGCCCTGTGAGCATTCTCGATTTCAAGCATGTAAGACTGAAAACAAAGAGAGGAAGTTACTCGATATGGGCCAAAATCAAATGAAAAAACAATGAACAAAGGGAAACATACAGAGAGGAACTCACCCTTAGGCCCATCGCGGCCACTCCACATGATAGTACGACGTCGCTGACGTCCTGAAGAGCTATACTCTCCGTGGCCGAGCATAAGAGATCAAATTGCGGCATAAAATCTACCGTGTCTTGCAAAAGGTTGAGGTCCGACGGAATCTCGAGTATTCGAGAAGGACCTCCCGCTCTTACCTCGGTTCTGGTAAAGACCTCCTCGAACATCCTAACATCATCAGGATCGAGGTCAGATTCAGATTTGTAGTCATCAACCATGATGCCTTTTCATCTCTCTTCAGCCAAAGAAGAATTGCGATTCGGCCGGGATGTCGAAGGGCCACCCGAAACAGCAGCGGCGGCCTCGGGACTCCGTCTCTCCACCGCATCGGCCTGGTGATCTCTCACAATAGGTGTAGCCTCTACAACCAGGTTGATATCACCACCATCTTCGGGCGTCGTCAAGGAAGGACCACCTCCCGACGATGTTTCGGCTTGAGGCGCCACTTCCTGGGACACCCGTCGTCTCTTCGTTGGAGCCTCTCCACTACCAGCATAAGGAGATTCACCCGCTGAGCGGGCGGCAAAAACCAGAGTCTCGGTTTGAGGAACAGCCCACGCACGAGCGGCCACGGACGCAGGAGTAGATAGGGTAGTGGCCCTCGGCGCATGCCTAGTAGGGGGCACCGATTGACAGAATGCGAGTGGAGGAGCCCTCGCCCTTCGCGTTCTCCCTACCAACAAAGAAAAACTGTCATATAACGACAAGCCCGAACCATAAGGCGAAAAAATCGGGCTGACTCACTAGTGAGAGGGTTGCGCCCATATTTCTCGTGGAAGGACATCCACACGCGAATGCCCCTTGTATGGGGGAGAATCGCGTTCACCCACTCGCGAATATCATCAATGGGTGGGGAGGTAATCTCTCGGCTGCAAAAGTGAAAGCAAGTCAACAATATCACCTAGAGAAGAACTATCGGTGACCGCCTTGAGAGGAATCACAAAATAAATAACGGAAATCTTACGAGCGAAGTTCCACATCTCAGGGAATTCTGCCGGATCCGTTACCAGGTGCTCTGTCCGCACATAAAAGTAACTTTCCCAGAAGTGACGATTAGCCTTGTCGTCCATCTTCACCACCAAACTCTTGGTCCCTCGATGGCGCATGTGGATCATCGTGCCCCGAATGAATTGAGGGGCAAAAATATGAGGCATGTGCCCCAAAGTAATCCCACGATCGGCGAGTTCCGCGTATTTGAGGAGCATGAGGAAAAGCTTGTACGCGTTTGGTGAGAGTTGAGCAGGGTACACTTTGTAGAACCGGCTAAACTCCACCACTAGAGAGGGGAGAGGAAGCATATACCCGACAACAAAAGGATACGCGTAAAATGCGCAGTACCCCGGACGGTGTAAATGCACAATGTCCGTCCCCGTCGCCGGCACCATTTCAACGTGGTTTGGAATTCCCCATTTGGTTTTGAGGGCCGCAATCGCGGCCTCATCCATGGTAGAAGAGACAGGTTCCGGGTCTTCTCCGGTAGGGCTGTTAAAATTAGTCCATTGCTTTCCCGGATGAGGTAGTATCTCATCCACTGTCGGAACCCCCTCATCTTCCATGAACCCTACTCCCTCCCAAAGAGGAAGTGCGCCACTTTCCGGCACCGAAGTTTCGACGAGTCTGTCAGTCCGGGAAGAAGTACCTGCCATTTGTATAAGTTCAATTGAAATAAACGAGTGTGATGAAGAAAAAGCGAGGATGGTAGCGTCAAACTCTGACGAGAGCAGAAGTGTTAAATCGGAAGTATAAAATATTGAGAAGGGTGGACGTTTGCAAAATTTCTCAGGTGAATCAAAATTTAACAATCAAATAATGGATTCCCCTTATAATAGGAACATGAATGCCCCAAGCGGGAAACCCAAGAGCCGCCAATAGAAAAATCGAAAGGGCACGAGAAGCGATACGGTTTTTGGGAAACGTGCGCCATGATGACGCATAACGGGTATCCATGATGTCTCGAATCGATGCCATGATTCAGCTCCAAACCAACGTAACGGTTTGACAATATCACTGAATCGTCACATCACCACCTTGACTTATAGCCCGTTTGGCCAAGCTGCAAAAATCAGCTTATTTTGAGAAGTGCTTTTTTTCAAAAGTGTTTTTCTCAAAAGTTCTTTTGGTGAGAAGCAGTTTGTGTTTGGCTAATTAGTTTGAAAAGCACTTCTGAGCAACAATTAGTGTTTGGCCAGCTTTAAAAAACTGTATCTAAGTGTATTTTTCTCAAAAGTGCTTCTCAAAAAAGTACTTTTGGAGAGAAGCTACTTTTTTCTGCTTCTCCAAAACTGCTTCTGCTTCTCCTCAAAAGCACTTTTTTTCCTTCCAAAAGCTTGGCCAAACACCTCAATTTTTAGCCAAAAGTGCTTTTGGCCCAAAAAAAGCACTTTTGGCCAAAAAGAAGCTTGGCCAAACAGGCTATTAAGGACCTCGCGCATGACAGTCAGATTTCTCCTAACCTTCGAATCGACAGAATCCGCCAATTGGGCTTGCCAAGTGGCCAGCCCAACGGATGGAGGGACTAACTGTATGGGTCAAAATCTGACCATAGAAAGTTCTTAAAAAGAACGACAAGGGGCTGACCAAGCCGTGATCACGCCCGCGGGACGTGATAGCAAAATAACACCTCAGACATTGCCGAGGTCAAACCGTCGAAAAGCTTACATCGCAGAACGAGCGTAGTATTTGGGAGAGCGACGAAGGATACAATCAGCAGAAAGTACGCTGGTCAAGGACCATTGGATAAAAGGGAAAACTGTCAAATATATAGAGGGGGAATAGAGCCCAAAAGGGGGGGGGGGGAACTTTTAGATAGTCATCACTATGGAATCATCAAGAGGAATCTCTCGGTCATCAATAGTTCTTGGGCTCTCCCTTCTTGGCTTCTACGGTTATGATACATTCCCATCACAGATGTAAGCCGATTATTCACATTCTATGTACAGTGATTATTTTAAGAAATATTATACATTCTTGTTCTTCTCCTATGTTTGCATTCGATATATATTTGGATCTGGAGTTAATTATATTTGGCTAAGATTTACCTTCTATATTTATGATAATTAGTTTAACAAAAAGATTCATAACACTTTTTTGGGTTAAACAACTATGTTTTCAGCTTTACCAATTAAAGGTGGACTGAGGTCTTTACTCAATTAAAAGAAAAAAAAGGAAAAAATAGATACTATGAAGCTCACATTGCTGAAAGCTGTTGAGATTATTTAATAGTTAATCATCTTATATTCTTCTATGTAGGATCTTTTTGTAATCAGTTAGACTAATTGTGTAATGAGACAGTTAGGGTGTTAGTTAGTGCAGGATAGAGCTGATAACAACTGTACACGTGTATAAGTAGTCTGTACAGATATTTTGACAACTAAGAAAATTTCATTTCTGCTTCAGTCAGCTTCTCGAAGCTTCTCACTGTGGGTGTTTTCCCTTTCCTCCATTGGAGCTCAATCCGAGCTCGATTATACTGATAATTCTCAATATTTAGTCATGGTACCAGAGCATAGGCTCTGATTCTCACTCTAGGTACTCAATTTGTTCACTTTCTCTCAGCGGTTCATTCAATTCTTCTGAAATCGCTGATACAACTCAATTAGGGCAAGGATCACAGGAGAAAATTTATTTTCATTGAATTTAATCTTTATTTGATTGTGATTTGTTTCCTACATCCCGATTCATGGCAGGAGACAAAGAAACTTTGTATTCGACTTACCCTCTATATCCTGTCGGAGAACGCCGGAATGATGCTCGTACCCGTGGCATTCGATGGCACGGGATATAGATCGTGTATGGGAGGAATACTTAGGGCATTGTTAGTGCAGAACAAGGTCGGATTTATCACCGGAGAGGTTAAGAAACAAGATGTCGGTCATGCTACAATCGATTAATGGGAATGATGCGCTGATATTGTTAATTCGTGGATTCTTAACTCACTGTCAAATTATTTGGCTGATAGTTTGCAA
The DNA here is from genome assembly GCF_001879085.1 of Nicotiana attenuata. NCBI lineage: Eukaryota > Viridiplantae > Streptophyta > Magnoliopsida > Solanales > Solanaceae > Nicotiana > Nicotiana attenuata. The sequence goes on from NW_017671774.1 coordinate 217,282, forward strand.
TATATTAGGGATGAAAAGGAATTGTGGCAGGAACTAGAGGATAGGTATGACCAAACCAAAGGTGCCAAGCTATATCAACTTCAGAAGGAAATTAGTGATTTAAGCCAGGGAACTCTTGACATCACTGACTATTATACCAAAATGAAAAAGCTTTGGGAAGACCATAATACCCAAAATGTACATGCTCAATGCAATTGCACCTGTACTTGTGGAGCCAAGGCAAACATGCACAAGGCAGAGCAGGATAAAAGACTAATTCAGTTCTTAATGGGGCTGAATGAGGTATATATTATAGTGAGAGGTATCATTTTGATGATGAACTCGTTACCTAGCATTGCACAAGCATTTTCTATACTCATTCAAGAGGAAAACACAGGGAAGTAAAGCCACACAACCAATTTGTAATGGAATCTGCATCTCTTAATGCCATTGCTGGAAATAATAACTTCAAGACCAACTATAAGGCAAAGGGATACAATCCTGGACATAATGCAAACAGGGGAGGATATCCTTCAAATAAGCCTCGTCTGTTTTGTGAGTATTGCAAGAAGGCAGGACATACTAAACACAAATGCTTCAAGCTCTATGGGTATCCTTAGAACTCAAAGTATCTCAGTTACAACAATAATAATAAAGGAAAGAGAATTGCATCAAATGTGTTTGGAGCACCAAATGAAGGACCTAATGTTCCAGAAATCGAAAGAAATCCTCATGAGCAAGGAGGAATTATGAAGCACTCAACTCAAGAGCAATATGGACAACTTCTTAGCATTCTGGAGAAACTTCAAATAGGAAACTCAAAGAAAATCCTAGAGACATGAGCATGACTGGAGGAGCTGTAAACTTCGCAAGTACTATTGCTTGTTCCTCCTCTGTTGATCATAGTAATCAGTTGTGTGAACACTTTAAATCAGATGTTGACTCGTGGATTCTTGATTTTGGAGCCACAAACCATATGACCTATAATAAAACACTGTTGTCCAACACCAGAATTTTGGTATACCCATACCTAGTTTCATTACCCAATGGATACAAAGTGAAGGTGACACTTATCCGTGAAGTGATTCTTAGTCTCAAATTCATTTTGAGAAAGGTGTTTATGTGCCCAGTTTCAAATTTAATTTGATCCCTATCCATTTCCTAATCGTACAACTTGATTGCATAGTTATATTCATAAAGTTCTCATGTCTACTTCTACAGGACCCTTCACTGAAGAGGCCATAAGAGATTGGTAAATCCAAGGGCAGTCTTTAATTCCATTGCTCAAATTCATGCAATAGTAATTCAAGTTTTTATTCTGCACTTGACAATCCTGCTTCATCACATAGTTCTAATTCTACACCTAGTGCATCCACCACCACTAACACATAAAACAAAAATAATGTGCAGGCATTGTAAAGACACTTCTTCTTCTTCTGAAAAACATAAAGATTGTAGTTCTGGTTCAAGTGCATCTTCTTCTGGGAAACATAATGTAGATATTTTGGGGCATAATAGATTGGGCCATGTGCCTTTTGTCAAAATAAGGGACACTGCAATACCAACTACCTTTGCACAAAAACAACTATTTTTTTCCCTGTATTCCCATGGCCAGGCAAAACAGATCCCCTTTCCCACAAAGTACCACAAATACACTTAGAATCTTTGAGTTGTTGCAGGTAGACCTTTGGGAACCCTATCACATTCCAACTCATGATGGCTACAAGTACTTCATTACCCTTGTAGATGACTACAATATATATGGACACACCTTCTGACTTGCAAGAGCAATGCCTTGCATTAAAGCTTTTGTTTCCATGGTAAAAAATCAGTACAAGACTACCATACAAATAGTTACAACAGACAATGGACTGGAGTTTGCTAATACTGTCGGCACCATGTTTTCCCAAAGCAAAAGGATCATACACCAAAAGACTTTCCCTTATACACCTCAACAAAATGACATAGTTGAGAGAAAATACAAGTATCTCCTTGAAATAACTATATCATTGTTGTACCAATCCAAATTGCCTTTACAATATTGGGGTGAATGCATTTTCACCTCAACTTACTTAATAAACAGATTGCCATCATCCTCTATTAAAAACAAGTGCCCATATGAACTATTCTACTAGAAAAATTCACTTTATTTACACCTTAGGAGTTTTGGTTGTCTTTGCTTACCAGTCACACTCAAGACTCACAAAGACAAGTTTGAACCTAGATCAACACTTCATGTCTTTATAGGATACCTTTTTGGGACAAAAGGTTACAAGGTACTAAATCTTGCCACAAAAAGGATACATGTTTCAAGAGATGTATTATTTCATAAAAATATCTTTCCATTTTGCTTGAAATCAAATTGTTACAATCTGTCTTCTAGTTTTGATTGTTCCTCTTTCCCTTTACCTCAAATGCATCTGAATGTAGAAAGTAATGCACTAACATACCTTAGCTCAAATGATTCGGTTACATCTCCCATTGCATCACCTCACAGTCACAATACAGTGTCACCAACACCTGTGTTAGGGAATTATGATTCTGGGGGTAATCATGATGTAACTGAACCTGGTATCCAATTTCCACAACTTCAGGATCAGAACAGTCCACATAGTTCTAGCATCTCATCTGGTTTTAATTAAAGCATCCAACCCCAGCTCCAGAAAATAACAGGCCACCTAAAGTTCATAAACTCCCGACTTAGTTGAGAGACTATGTATAAACACTCCCAAACCAACCTAACAATTCTTCACTTTATGATGAAAAAAGCACATCTTCTCTTTCTTTCAATGCTTTTATCTAGGGGTGGGCATTTGGGCAATTCAGAATGTATATGAAAATTTTGATTTGGATTTTTAGTTTTCGAATTGAAGAAATGACAAACCAAATCCAATCAAATAAGTTCGTATTAGATAAAAAAATTTAAGTTTGATTTTGGATTAATCGGTTTGGATATTTTGAATTTTCGATTTTGAGCTTATAAGTTGAGATGTTCTTCTTTTACAAAATGAATATCCAAATGAAGTACGCATGTTAAATTGCCTGAAAAGTTTCTCATTCTCACTGTAATCATCCAAATGAAGTATTAAAGTAATGAAATTATTATATATAAAAAATACAATAGAGGCATTAATATGATTGATAAGAAGTAGAAATGGTAAAATCATATCAAAATAGAAAGTATTCTCACAGTAACTTAGTAATTAATATTGAATATATGAGATAAAATCTAATGTGTAGGTATTGAACTTATTACAATTGACATATGGATAATGGAATAAATATAAAGTATAAGAATTTCAGATTTTCGGATATCCAAAAATTTGAAGTACCAAATGTCGATGCCCCCTTTTTCTCGCAAAATCGGGTTTATGACATTTGGGCGGACAACTCATTTCCTTTTGGGAATTGGGTTTGCATTTTTGAAGAGTCGCCACCTAATGATTAAGTGCATTAGGACACTAAGAAGAAATTTGATTTAGAAAACCAGAGATTGGGTAAGGGCTTGAAATTATCTCGAGGGGAAGTGTTAGGCACCCCTCAAGATCCACTAGTGTGGTTCCCGGCCATGCTACAATTGTGACTTTAAGTATGAACAACAAGTAAACAAGCAAGAATTGTAAATACTAAATTGCTTTCACATAATGGTTGCAAACCACTGAAGTACAAGAAATTAAAAAAGCTGAAATTTGGAAGAAAGCAGTTTTAGAATTCTAAAAAGAAAAGAACACACAAGTAAAGGGGAAGGGGTTCGCACATAATTGATGCAAGTAATCGAAAAGAAAAAAAAAAGGTGAAAGAAGTGGAAGTTTTGGGTAGAAAACAGTACTGAAAATTAAACAAGTAAAAGGGAGGTTTTTTACATAATTGATGCAAATAATTGAAGTAAAAGAGGTTAAAGAAGCTGAAAATTAAACAGTTTTTAAAATTCTGAAAATATAGACAAGTAAAGGGAAGGGGGGTCCTAGGTTTATAAATAATATGGATCACCCCACACAACACCCGGTAACCATTTATACACGTGGTGCTATCGCATGGTCATCATATCCATATCTACCCTTCCCCACCCCGTTAAGGTATTAAAGCGCGGAATGGTCTCGTTACTTATTGCATGCTATTACCCGTCCCAATCCTATCCATCCCGAAGGCATTTGGGGCTACTAGTCCTAAAGGGGAGGGAGATTTGGGCTTTTCAGAGTTTAAAAGGATAAAATTCTAAGGCGACAAACAAAAACAAATAAAGCAGATGTGGGAAACACATAACAGTTAAAAGGGCTCAGACAGGTGTCACGATCCCAAACCCGGTCGTGATGGCGCCCAACACTGATGCTAGGCAAGCCCGACCAATTAAATACTCTCAACCCAAATACGTAATCCGTTAACAAAAAATACGATTAAAATAGCAAATGTCAAGGTTCCAATCCGAATCTAAATAAAATAGTACGAAAAATAATAACGAATATTCCAAACATTCCCCAATAGATCTGGAGTCGCGAGTCTAGAGCCTCTAGATGTAATAGAGTAATATATATCTATGTCAGCAGGTCAAATATGAGCATCAGAGACCCGGTGGTGTACTTCAGCGGATAGATATTCCCGAGTGGAAGTGGGAGAGGATTACTATGGATTTTGTGAGTGGTCTCCCTCGTAACTCGAAGAAGTTTGATTCGATTTGGGTGATTGTGGATCGGCTGACCAAGTCCGCGCACTTCATTCCGGTGTGTACTACCTATTCTTCGGAGCGGTTGGCAGAGATTTTCATCCGGGAGATTTTTAGGTTGCATTGGGTCCCAGTTTCTATCATCTCAGATAGGGGCACTCAGTTTACTTCCCATTTCTGGAAGCCTTTTCAGCAAGAATTGAGTACACAGGTAGAGCTGAGCACAGCATTTCATCCCCAGACGGACGGGCAGTCCGAGCGTACCATTCAGATATTGGAGGACATGTTGCGTGCCTGTGTTATTGATTTTGGAGGTTCTTGGGCTGAGTTCTTGCCACTTGCAGAGTTCGCGTACAACAACAGCTATCAGTCCAGCATTCAGATGGCACCGTATGAGGCCTTATATGGGAGACGGTGTAGATCTCCGGTTGGTTGGTTTGAGCCTGGCGAGGCTAGACTATTAGGGACAGAGTTGGTTCAGGATGCCTTAGAGAAGGTGAAAGTGATCCAGGAGAGACTTCGTACAGCTCAGTCGCGTCAGAAGATATGACCGAACTCACCGCAGTCGTAGCAACTACCCGGCGCTGGAGAAGGGGACTAATGGAAACCTCTCGCTGCTGAAGAACCCTGGGCTGAAGAGGCAGGTGTAGAGCTCTAAGCTGGAAGGGCACTAAGTGAAGTCTGGCCCTGCTGAAATCCCTGATGACCACGGCCTGAAGAGGCCCCACTGTACTCTGGACGACCTGACTGAGGAGGCCTGAAGGAACGGCCTCTGCCACGCTGGAACTGGCCCCTAGACGAAGCACCACTGAAACTACCTGAACTTCGAGGCCTCTTTGCCTCTCTCTCCTCACGCTCCCGACGGCGAACTGTCTCAATCTCTCGAGCCATGTCAACTACCTCCTCAAACGAGGCACCCATAACCCTCTCTCTGGTTATCAAAATGCAGAGTGAATAGTTGAGGCCATCCACGAACCTCCTAATCCTTTCCCGATCTGTCGGGATCATCCAAGTGGCATGCCGAGCTAGCTGCGTGAATCTCAACTCGTACTGGGTCACAGACATGTCCCCCTGAACCAACCACTCGAACTGACGACGCAGCTCCTCCCTGTGAGACTGCGGTACGTACTTCTCCAGAAAGAGAGTGGAGAACTGCTGCCATGTAAGGGGAGCTGCACCAACCGGCCTACGCCTCTCGAAGTCCTCCCACCAGGTGAATGCAGACCCTGAGAACTGGAAAGTAGTAAAAGCCACACCACTCGACTCTAAGATCCCTGCAGTGCGAAGCATACACTGACACTTATCCAGAAAACCCTGGGCATCCTCGCCCTCGGCACCGCTGAACGTCGGAGGCTGAAGCCTGTCGAATCTCTCAAGATGACGCTGCTCATCGTCCGGCATAGCTGGAACCTCATAGGCTGGAACTGGTGCAACTGGTGCAACTGGAGCAACTGGCGGAGCTATGGCTGCTTCCGGTGTCTGAAATCCCTGGGCAGCCTGCTCAGGTGTGTGAGCAACAGGGGTCTGATGTCCTCCCCCGGTCTGGGAAGCAGCTGCTGCAGTAGAAGCTGAGACTGCCTGAGCCAGGCCAGTGCAAACTGATAGTATCTGTGCCAAGGTCTCCTGGAGACCAGGAATAGCAATAGGCACTGCTGGTGCCTGCACAGGTGCTGCTGGGACATCGACAACTGGAATCTGGTCCTGAACTGTGGCAGCTGGTGGGTCAGTAGGTGTTGTCTCAGCTGCCCTACCTCGACCACGACCACGACCGCGTCCACGGCCTCTAGTGGGTGGTACTGGTGGTCGACCATCGCGTCCGGTAGCACGAGTTCTCGCCATCTGCGAGAGAATAGAATACAGAGATTTAGTTCTCGAATCACAAAGCCGCACGACAAGAATTTCAAGAATATGGAGTTTTCCTAAAGGTTCTGCAGCCTCTCGAGGAGAAGTACAGGCGTCCCCGTACCGTTCTGCGAGACTCTACTAAACCGGCTCATGACTCGCGAGGCCTAGTAACCTAGGCTCTGATACCAACTTGTCACGACCCCAATCCCGGTCGTGATGGCGCCCAACACTAATGCTAGGCAAGCCCGACCAATTAAATACTCTCAACCCAAATACGCAATCCGTTAACAAATAATACGATTAAAATAGCAAATATCAAGGTTCCAATCCGAATCTAAGTAAAATAGTACGGAAAATAATAACGAATATCCAAACATTCCCCAATAGATCTGGAGTCACGAGTCTAGAGCCTCTAGATGTAACAGAGTAATATATCCATAGTAATAAAGAAGTCTAGGATATGGAAAGATAAATGAAATAAAGGGGAGGAGTCGGGTCCTGCGGACGTCAGACAGCTACCTCAACAACTCCTGAAAATAAACTTCACGAAAACAGCAAAACAGCTCCACTAAGTCTCCGGAGCACCTGAATCTGCACACATGGTGCAGGGAGTAAAGTAAGTACTTCCAACTCAGTGAGTAATAAACATATATAATGACTGAAAGTAAGAAATCCCGAAATATTACAATATAAAGCTATAATCAACGATTCAGCACGTTAAATGATGAAACAACAGCAGACAATGACAATTAAGACCAACAGATATAAAATGCATGAATGCAATGCAATGCACATGACCTCTGCGGCACGCAGCCCGATCCATTTGGGTACCCGCGCTCACTGTGGGGGTTCAGATTCCGGAGGGGCTCCTACAGCCCAAGCGCAATATCATCGTAGCATTCGCTGCGGCGTGCAGCCCAATCCACACTCAGTCCTGATATATATATATGCATGCAAGCCACTCGGGCACAGTCAAATTGTTCATTTTAGTTTCAATTAATAAGAATTATAGAGCTAAGTGTTTAAACCTATATTTATTTACTAAACATTTTGAGGCAGTGTCTAACTCAGGACCGATATCATGAAATATGCTAAGCATCATGGAAGCAGTGATAAGGATCCCTGAAGGGCGCAAATGATAGGCACAAAGCCCCGAACATATTCAAAATTCCAAGTAGGATGATTACCAAACAATTTCTAGTCAAGAACACAGTACGAACATCAATCGGAACGGACTAGGTCACAATCCCCAGTCAAATTCGACCCCGCACTCGTCATAGAGTACGTGTCTCGCCTCAATATAGCGTCATAATGTGATATACCGGGGTTTCAAACCCTCAGGTCATCATCTACATCTATTACTCACCTCAAGCCGGCCACAAGTCTAGCTCGCTATGCCTTTGCCTTTCGAATCAACCTCTTCGCACGCCGAATCTGATTAAAACCACAACGAATACATTACAATAGGCTAAAGAAACATAACCCAATCAAAAAGACTCGAAAAATACCAAAATTCACTAAGTTGTCAAAACCCGAGCCCCGGGCCCACTTCTCAAAAAATTTACATCACTGGATTCCTCGTCTCGCCACGAGTCTACACATACCAATTTTACCAAAATCGGAGTTCAAATGCCCTTTCAAAATTCGTTTTTACATCACAACTTTTCAAGCCCTAGCTTGACCCGTTTTTGATGAATTTTCCACAATTTACATGTAATTTCTACCATAAACTTGAATAATTAGGCCAAGAGACTTACCTCCAATTGATTCTCAGTCAAAACCCTCGAAAATTCTCGCCCAAAGCTCTCCAAGTTGCTTAAAAATGGTAAAAACCAACTCTTGTTCGCGGATGAAATTTAATATTTTAAACCCTTCTGTAACAGTTATTTTTCGCTTCTCCGGTCCCGCTTCCGCTTATGCGGGACCGCTTCTGCGGTCAGAAGTCCGCTTATGCGGTTTTCATTAAAACCGCCTTTTTCGCTTATGCGACTCCAGATGCGCTTCTGCGGTTCTCTCAACAACCGCTTCTGCGGTAAAATATCCGCTTATGCGGACCCGCTGAAGCGACCATCCTTCCGCTTTTGCGAAAATTCCCTAACCCGGGCCTGACCGCTTCTGCGGTCGCTCACCCGCTTCTGCGGAACCGCTTCTGCGGTCCATTTCCGCAGAAGCGGAAATATCAGATGACAGCAGCAACAGACCTGCAACACTCCTCAAAACTCTCGTTCAACCACCCGAATTCACCCCGAGGCCCCCGGGACCTCAACCAAAAACACCAATACATCCTAAGACCTCATTCAAACTTGTTCTCATCCTCAAAACACATCAAACAATGCTAAAACCATGAAATCACATCGAAATCAAGCCTAAGTTTCTTAAAAACTTCCGAATTACGCATTCGATCAAAAACCCGACCAAAACACCTCCGAATGACTTGAAATTTTGCACACATAACCAAAATCACCTAACGGAGCTACTGAAACTCTCGGAATTCCATTCCGACCCTCGGATCAAAATCTCACCTATCCACCGAAATTTGCCAAAATTCCAACTTTGCCAATTCAAGCCTAATTCTACTCCGGACCTCCAAAATCACTTCCGATCGCACTCCTAAGTCACAAATCACCTCCCGAAGCTAACCGAATCACCGGAATTCACATCCGAGCTTTCTAACTAATAAGTCAATGTTCGGTTGACTTTTCCAAACCAAACCTTCCTTAAAGAGACTAAGTGTCTCATTTCCTATCCAAACCAATTTAATTCAACTCTAACTCACCTGTTGCTGATAATAAAACATGAAAGAGCAATAAATGGGGGAAACAGGGCTGTAATACATGAGAAGACGGGTTGGGTCGTCACAATAGGCCTCCTCACTTAAAGACAGATTGTTTAGCATGTCTTGCACGTACTGGTTATGGTATGAATTAAACTTAAAGCGTTAAGGCAGGCTGATTTATCACATATTTTCAGATAAGAAGTCCGAATTAGGCCTGCCTGCTGGTTGTAATTATCAAAGACTGGTGCAGTTGATTAATTACCTAATGGCTTGCCTAGGTGAAACCTATAGGCATGATATCTAATAATGCAGGAGTACACTGATTTTTAAAGAAGGCTTGCTGATTATAGAAAATATAAGCTCTGCAGGTATTGAGGCCTGATATTACTGATTTTAGACTTAGGCGAAATAGGCGATTCAGATTCAGATTAGTTGGTTACTCCTATAGGCATGCTTTCTAAGTGTTATTGGTTTTAAAACATTTATAGAAATGCAGGAGTCTTATTGACATGGTATCTAGAAGGCAATTTGTTATTTAAACCTATAAATTATTTGCCTAGGGATAGATGTTTATGCAGAAATTAAGAGATCCTATTGACAGGTTCTCTATATGAGGTGCAGAAAATGCAGAATCCTATTGACATGTTCTCTATATGAGATGCAGCAATGCAGGAACTATTGATAGTATATCTATGTATGAAAGACAGAACTTATAGACATGATTTCTAAAATGCAGAAAAACCTATAGACAGGATTTCGAGAATGCAAAAATGAAAGCGGGATACGATCGCAGAAGTAAATACCTAAGAGCATGATCTCTACCCTTATGAATACATGAGTGACCCTCCCCTTTTCACTATAAACCCCATAAGTTATTACAAATTATTACACCCCAGAATGAATAAAGAAAAATAAAATTACATCAGAAATTAGAGTACAACCAAGGAGAGCCTAATTCAGACTCCAGGTCTGAAACATGAAATAAACCAACTCCAAAGATCCAATTTCCAAAGCCTTTCTCATTTTTTGGGTGTGTCAGAGTTCCCTGGAGCTTCATAAACTCCGGGCAGTGCTTACACCCAAATATATTGCAGAATTGAATTATAGTGCAATGTGGAAGAGCCAGCCCTCAAGTGTCCAAGTTCAGAGGGAACTCAAGGTCCCAAAGCAAGGCTCATAGGAGGGGGGCAGAACTTAGAAACTAGGAGTGAGTGTAAGTGCAATAGAGGGAATTCTAGGGAAAACCAAGACAGGCTGGTGGTCATACCCAACAATTGGAAGTGCTGGCACACCCTAACCAGCCTGTTAGCCACATTGTTTGGGAGTTAGGATCCTTTGAAGGATCAAGCACAAACATGAACAACAATTTGGATGCTGCCATGCCTGAACCTTAACTCAAACACATAGAGGGAATAGGGGTACAGGAATTCACAATAGAAACATGTTCCAAGAAATTGACATTGCTGGTTAACATTAAACACAGGCAGTAATACAGCCAGGGGTGTAGGGATTCACAGTAGAAACATATGCAAGGGAATTGACTTGCCAATTAACATTAAACATAAATAGTAAAACAGACAGGGATGTAGAAACTGTAAAGTAAATATATTGGGATGAGGCTAAAACTTAAATTAGAACATACCAATTTCAGGGAAACAAGAAAGTAAAAGCAGTAGTCTTGTAAAGCCAAATTGCAAGCAAATAGTCAGAATATCTCAGAAGAGAGTGGAGTGTTGAGTGAAGTGTAAGAGTATTGAAATTGAAAGTAAGTAATGTATGTTAGAGTATTGAACTCCCGGTTGTTAAAGTGCTGAAAGGTCGTGCCCTTTATAGTGCAGAAAGCAAGTAAGAAAAGGTAAGAAAATAGTTTTGAAATCAATTACATAAGGTCTCCCTTTAATTAAGAGATTCTGATTTCAAACGGGCAGAATAAATAAGGAAAGAATTTGCTTAAAAATTCTTTTCCAAAGTAGTATAAGAAGGGCAAATACACAGAAGCTATTTAAGGAAAGAGTTTGATAGCAACACGGTTTGTGCAAATAAGGAAAGGCAATCAATCAACAGTCAGTAAAAATCAGAAATTGAGTTTTGGTATGAATGAATCCAACCAGAAAAGGTGAAGAAAGGTTTAATTTAAGAAAATCAGTAACAATCAATAGAACCTTATTAAAAGGAATTTTGAATCAATCGCAAATTGGCAAAACCTTTTTTGAAAGGAAGAATTCCTCATATATAAAGCATACAGACATGTCAAACAAGAAAGAACTGTCATGCTAATTAGAAAGAATCTAGTATAGAAAAATTCAGAGTCACAAACAAAAAGGCTCAAATTCAGTACATAGACTCAGACTTAGTTTGAGAGAATCCGGGGTTCCATAATAGAACCCTAGTCCAAACACAAGATCAAACTCGCCAAAAACCCCAAATCCTAGGGTTTTCAACTCGAATCAGATGCAGAGACGGGAAGACAAATAACTAAAACAAGCTCAGAGGTCTCTTTCAGAGACTCATGAGAGAACAAACAGGTAAAATAGCAGGTTCGAAACAAACATAGTGAAAAGCTGATTTGAAACATAAAGAACATGTTTTAAGAAGCTTGGAACATAAACAAGTTCAGAAGATAAAGAGGTAGTATAAACTTAAGGAAACAGTAGATGAAACATGTTTAGAACTCAAACAAAGGTCCAGTAAAGACGAACAAAGGGCTAAAAGCTTAGTGGAAAAATACAGTAAAGGAACACAGGGGTATCGAAAAGCCTGGCAAAAGAACACGTAAGATAGACATGTGAAAGCATGATATATAAACCAGTAGAAGGAAGAACGGAGCATAATAGAAAAACATGCATAATAAAGCAAACATAAGAACATAGGAGAAGAACATGCGAGGTAGAAAAGAGAACATAAAAACATAACATAGACAGATTCACACAAAGAAAAGAAGAAGAGGAGTCAGAAAATATTTTAAAACTTTTCAGAAACCCTAAATCGAAGAGAAACAAATTTTGAAAGAAAAGATTGGGGAAAACATTTTAAAACTTCCAGTAGAACACAGATATGGCATAGATTTAAGAAAACAACCAGAGAAAACCTCGAATAGCTTAGGGTTTCTCTGAAACCCTAGAAATGAGAAAGGCTTGGAAGAAAGTCCGATCTTGAGTCGGAGAGGTCAGAAATAGGCTTGAAATACTTTGGATGTGCCGGAGCAAGGCCGGAGAGGCCTCAAAGCCATAAATCTGAGAAGATTTGAAAGGACACCATCGAGGTCAGACCTCAAAACTTCGAACACCCAGGGTTTAAAGGTGGAGGGGGGTGAGTACAGGCTATCCATGGCCTGAGAAGCCATGGATTCCGGTGAGATTGTGGTCGGAGAAGATGAGAGAGGCTAGGGTTTCGTGGAACTTTCGAGAGAGTTTGAGAGAGGGAGAGTATTCAAAGGCAGCTGATTGAGAGAAATGAGGGGATTAGGGTAGGGTTAGGTGAATTAAAAAGGCAAGGGCTAATCGTGGTCGTTGATCAAAATGATCAACGGCCTGGATTAAAAGATTGACCGGACGGGTTGATTGATTGGGTCGGGGATCGGGTTAAAATTGAAATTGGACCGGTCCAATTGGGGGTTAATATTGGGTCAATTGGAGGGTCAATTTTGGCTATAATTGAAACAAATTGGGGCTATATATTAAATAGCCAGTTTTTCCCCTTTTATTTTATAAAAATAATAAAAATAATTTTAAAAACAAATTAAAAGTACTGGATCAATTAATAATATATAAATATTAATTTACAAATATTGGAACNAGTAATAAACATATATAATGGCTGAAAGTAAGAAATTCCGAAATATTACAATATAAAGCTATGATCAGCGATTCAGCACATAAAACGGTGGAACAACAACAATACCAGGACAAGTAAGACAAATAGGTATAAATGCATGAATGCAATGCAATGCACATGACCGCTGCGGCGCGCAGCCCGATCCATTTGGGTACCCGCGCTCACTGTGGGGGTTCAGACTCCGGAGGGGCTCCTACAGCCCAAGCGCAATATTATCGTAGCATTCGCTGCAGCGTTGCAGCCCGATCCACACTCAGTCCAGATATATGCATGCAAGCCACTCGGGCACAGTCAAGTTTATCAATTTTCAGTTCTAATTATTAGGGATTATAGAGATAAGTGTTTAAACCTTTATTTATTTACTAAACATTTCGAGGCAGTGTCTAACTCAGGACTGATATCATGAAATATGCTAAGCATCATGGAAGCAGTGATAAGGATCCCTGAAGGATGCACATGATAGGCACAAAGCCCCAAACATATTCATAAAATCCAAGTAGGATGATTACCAAACAATTTCTAGTCAAGCACATAGTACGAACATCAATCGGAACGGACTAGGTCACAATCCCCAGTCACAATCGACCCCGCACTCGTCATAGAGTACGTGTCTCGCCTCAATATAGCGTCACAATATGATATACCGGGGTTTCAAACCCCAGGTCATCATCTACATCTATTACTGACCTCAAGCCGGCCACAAGTCTAGCTCGCTATGCCTTTGCCTTTCGAATCAACCTCTTCGCACGCCGAATTTGATTAAAACCACAACGAATACATTACAATAGGCTAAAGAAACATAACCCAATCGAAAAAACTCGAAAAATACCAAAATTTACTAAGTTGGCAAAACCCGAGCTCCGGGCCCACTTCTCGAAAAATTACGAAATTTACATCACTGGATTCCTCGTCTTGCCACGAGTCTACGCATACCAATTTTACCAAAATCGGAGTTCAAATGCCCTTTCAAAATCCGTTTTTACATCACAACTTTTCAAGCCCTAGCTTGACCCGTTTTTGATGAATTTTCCACAATTTACATGTAATTTCCACCATAAACTCGAATATTTAGACCAAAGAACTTACCTCCAATTGATTCTCAGTCAAAGCCCTCGAAAATTCTCGCCCAAAGCTCTCAAAACCGCTTAAAAATGGTAGAAACCAACTCTTGTTCGCGGATGAAATTTAATATTTTAAACCCTTCTGTAACAGTTGTTTTTCGCTTCTGCGGTCCCGCTTCCGCTTATGCGGGACCGCTTCTGCGGTCAGAAGTCCGCTTAAGCGGTTTTCATTAAAACCGCCCTTTTCGCTTATGCGACTCGAGATGCGCTTCTGCGGTTCTCTCAACAACCGCTTCTGCGATAAAATATCCGCTTATGTGGACCCGCTGAAGCGACCATCCTTCCGCTTTTGCGGAAATTCCCTAACCCAGGCCTGACCGCTTCTGCGGTCGCTCACCCGCTTCTGCGGAACCGCTTCTGCGGTCCATTTCCGCAGAAGCGGAAATATCAGATGACAGAAGCAACAGACCTGCAACACACCTCAAAACCTCTCGTTCAACCACCCGAATTCACCCCGAGGCCCCCGGGACCTCAACCAAAAACACCAATACATCCTAAAACCTCATTCAAACTTGTTCTCATCCTCAAAACACATCAAACAACGCTAAAACCATCCGAATGACCTGAAATTTTGCACACATATCCAAAATCACCTAACGGAGCTACTGCAACTCTCGGAATTCCATTCCGACCCTCGGATCAAAATCTCACCTATCCACCGAAATTTGCCAAAATGCCAACTTTGCCAATTCAAGCCTAATCCTACTCCGGACCTCCAAAATCACTTCCGATCGCACTCCTAAGTCACAAATCACCTCCCGAAGCTAACCGAATCACCGGAATTCACATCCGAGCCTTCTAACTAATAAGTCAATGTTCGGTTGACTTTTCCAAATCAAACCTTCCTTAAAGAGACTAAGTGTCTCTTTCCTATCCAAACCAATTCAATTCAACTCTAACTCACCCGTTGATAATAAAACATGAAAGAGAAATAAATGGGGGAAACGGGGCTGTAATACATGAGACGACGGGTTGGGTCGTCACATTATTAAAATTTAAAAATTAGCGACCAAAGTTGGTCGGTAAAGTAAAATATATATTCTTTTAACCGTACTGACCAAAGTTGGTCGGTAAAGTAGAAATCTGGGTAATCCTTGTTCATTAACCGACCAACTTTGGTCGGTAATTTTTTTTTTTAAAATTAAGCGACCAACCTTGGTCGATAATCAGCAAAAAATTATCTTTTTAATTAGATACCGACCAACTTTGGTCGGTTTTCTGGGTTTTAATTTTGGCATAAAATTCCTGTTTTGGCAACTACACCACCTGCCAGCATACCGAACTCCCTAAATAACAACAACAACAACAACAACACAATTCAATAAATACATTAAAACTAACAAATTAAAGTTCAATAGAACTAAAAAAATCCAAAACCAAGTTAATACTTATTACAACTAGTTCAGAACCGGTTCTACTTGTCTAGTTCAAAGTATATACAAGTCAAGGAGTGTTTTGTACAACATCATCATCACCGTCTGATGAACTTTCATCTAAAATACGGTGTCAGAAGGGCCTTGTTGAGGACGTGAAGAACGACCACGGGGAGGACGGGAGGAACAATCACGGGGAGGACGGAAGGAACGCTCACGTTCAAGTCGAGCCTCTGGCGATGACTCACGAGATCGGGGCAACGGAAAATCTCCAGTAGATAGGAGAGTTCTGATCTGAGCTTGCATGCCAAGGAATTGAGCATCTCTAACCATTTCTCTTTCATTGGCCGCTTCTAGCTCGGATGTGAGCTTTGTCACAGTCTCCCGCATAGCAGGGAGGCTCTCCCCATTAAGTTGCTCGCCTTGCGAGGAAGCCCCTATTCCTTGCATTCCACACTTATAGCGATGGAAATTTTTAGTAGGAAGCCCGTATACCTTCCCCCATTTTGGACTGCCAGCGGACTCCATCCATATTCTTTCAGCATCCTCGTCCGATGGTTGGGTTGGCTCGCCTGATTCACCAGCTGACTGAGTGCGGATGAATTCCTCCACGTTAGTTTGGTAGCGACCCTATACGAAAATTTAAAGTGAATTAGTATTTCAAAATTTATATAAAAGTATATTAAAATACTTAAAGAAAAGTGAAAGCTTACATATACAGTCGAGGCCCGGTCCTCGACCCACCTTTCTTGATCCGTCTCTTTCTTCTTCTTTACAATATGCATCTCCTTGAATAGCTCATCATGGTTCAATCGACGCCCCAACTTCTTTTCCTGAAAACAAATTAATTTAGTTAATAAACTGAATAGATATACTTTGAAAATTAAAATAATTTAAGCAATTACGTACCAATCTTCTTTTTATTGTCCCTAGGTTGACCGTACCTCTAGTGTGCAAGGAGCCTCCCTTTTCAGATGCGCGAGCTTTCTTTCCTTTTTTGCTCTTCTCTAAGAACTTTGCGGTAAGCCATTGCCTTTGCAAATCATCCCATAAATTTTGAAGTAACCAGTCAGGCTTCTTGTTCTTCTTTCTAGCTTCGGAGAAAGTATGCAACAATCGCTTGCGAGCTTTGTCATGAAAACTTGCAGCCATTTCCGCGCTATAGCGGTGTTCCCATACACACTTGCTCTGTATTTCAAAAGTTAAATATTAAACAAGAAATATCATAAATATAAATTATTAAACTGCTTAAAAGAACATTTATACCTTAAATTGATTGAAAATTTGCTCCTGCAGCGAGAATGGAAAATCATTCCAAGTCGCATAAGGGCCATGATAAAGCTTTCTGATGGCTTTGGTGATTATCCTCGTAGTCTTATTACTCGGGATGAACCTGCAATTTAACAATAAAAACACATTAATATCTTAGTAAAAATTTTACAAAACAATAAACGCAAAAATAACAAATAACTCTTACCCATCACCCTCAGGGACTATGATGATCCTGCCATATTGATCATAATGCACCTCCTCGTCATCATCAACATCATCCTCTGAAGCATGTATATCAGAGGCATGTGTGGACGGTGTAGGGGGTCAGAGCTACTACCTCGCAGGCGAAGGCCTAAAATAGATGGAGTCGCTGATGAAGATGGTTGCGATCCCTGTGACTGCGACATAGCTGGATGGACCTGAAGTGGCTGTGATACTGATGGTTGTGACCCGAGTGGCTGTGATCCATGTGGCTGTGACATGGATGGATGTGATCCATGCGATGCAGATGGCTGCGATCCATGCGATGCAGATGGTTGTGATCCATGTGGTAGTTGGACTGTATGTCGGACGTATAGTCCTATGGCCCTGTGATGAAAGACCTGGTGTCTGCATGAAGGTGTAGGGATCGTGATGTTGTGGCAGCTCAGTATAGCCGTGGGGTGGAGGATAAGACATAAGCATCTCTGTAGAGAGTGGAAAAGAGGGAGTATTATTAACTACCCTCCTCTTTTCCTTCCTAGCCTTTTCTCAACCCCGAGAACCAGTAGGGTCATTGTTACCTTGACCCTTGCCTGCCATCTGCATAATATAATACATATTTAGATTGAAACATATAAGAAACTAGCTATAAAACAAGAGTTATTTAAAAAACCAACTTTTAAAAGCTCATCAACGTATTGTTCCTCGTTCCGAGACGTTACTTCGTTCCTTCCACTTCGTTTGTA
>NW_017671774.1:235181-236448 GCF_001879085.1 Nicotiana attenuata
TCGTCCACTATTTGGTGAACACTGGAGATATCGTTTTGATATGCAACATCTAACACATTCTCGACTTTCACCCTACCTACAGGCTTAGTTTTTATTACAACCCACCAATCGGACTTATTCCGCCGCAATAGATAAGGAGCATAATACACTTGCCTAACATTATGTGCATATATGAAAGGATCATAGCGATCATACTCCCTCGTATGATTAACCTCAATTATGTTGTATTGATTGTGTACTCTTGTACCTCTTGTTGGATTTGGGTCAAACCACTTGCATCTAAAGAGTATCAATTTCTTAAATGGCCAACCTGTATATTCTAGTCCTATTATTTCTTTGAGCACACCATAATAATCAATATCTCCAACTTGGTTGCCATCACCACCTTGAACCCACACCCCACTGTTGTTGCTATTTTTATTTTTAGAGCAATCCTCTGTATGGAACTTATAACCATTCAGTACGTACTTAGACATTGTTGTGACCTCAAGCCCAGGTCCCCAAGATATATATTTCAAAAACTGGTTTACGCCATTATTTGGATTATTTACCTACATAGTGTTAAAAAAATTCATAAGTTAGCATAACTTACAAACATTATTTACGTACATAGTGTTAGAACATTATCAGGATAAACTTACAAATTGTTTGAACCACGTATCAAATCTCGTATATACAGCATCATGGCAAAATTGAACCACGAAGTGACCGTGACACATCAAATATTTTTAGTAGTTGCATCAAGATGTAATCACAGTAAATTTTATATTTTGATAACTAATAAATCAATACTTACTTGAGAAATAGTACAACTTCGGGATAATTTAGCAACACATGAAGTGTAGCTGACTTCTACTCCATATCACTCAAACTTCTCTTTCTAACATCCTTAGAACATCGGTCTGGTTGATTGAATACGGACATTGGCGGATATAATGGATCCTTCACACATTCGACCGTGTGCCTATTGGGCTTATTCCTAGAACATGGCACGTTTCTCTCAAAATAATAAGAACAAAAATGAGCAGTTTCCTTTGCAAGATAAGCTTCGCATATAGATCCTTCAATCCTATTCCTCTGCTTAACAAATTATTTGCATTTGCCAATTGTCCTACATAATGTTATGTTAGCCGAGAACATTCAAATAAAACAGAAAATTACATCAAACTTATAATATTACCTCTCAAAGGGATACATCCATCTGCATTGAACATGCCCTCCAAGTCGTGATCACATCAAAAAAATCACATGGAAATATCTTTTCCAT
>NW_017671774.1:240340-252582 GCF_001879085.1 Nicotiana attenuata
CTACAACACACAAGTTTTTTTGACACCCTAGGAGAGACTGAAAAGATACAGAAGAATACTGAGTTGGAGAAGCTAATTAATTTCCTTCTGAAAATTCCGAGAAATGTTGAAAATTATTTGAACTGGTTTTGGTTTCTTGGTTTTGGCTCTCTGAATCTTTTGTTAATCTAGAACTTTTCTGAAAAATTCCAAACTTGTGCATCTGTGTGGAAACATGGCTCTAATCTGGGTTTATAAGCTTGATTTGAGTTGCTAGGAGCTGGTTTTTTTGGAAGTTTGGGTTGGATTCATTTGTGTAAACACTGTTATATTGCTGCTGATACTGCTCTGCTGCTGCTGATCCCTCATTTTTCTTATTTTCTTTGCTTTCCAGGTATCTTTTGGAACCATAGACAACATGTGAATGTGAATTTGCACTTTGAATGTGAAACACTTGGGATGCAAGTTGTATTTCAAGTTTATTTCTTCTATTTTATTCATTTCAGTATTATTAACTATGTAATCCTATATTATGCATGTTTAGTCTAGCCCTTTCTCATGTTGCTGAATATCGTAAAGTGAATCCATGTTTACTTGTTGGTTTGATTCTGAGAGAGTATGAGTGTGATGTAATAGATTATTAATTACACCATAATCAATAGTGTAACAGTGTGTCTTTTCACCAGCGGAATTGTTCTATTAAAACCAGTTTGTGATTGATTATTGAACCTACATAAGTTGGTTTGTTCTAGTTATGAATTCCCATATTATCCTGCTAGTATGAGGTTGTGGTACCTTTAATTAAGAATTTCAAATTCTGTTTAGTGTTTTGTTTAACTGCAGCAGGTTGTTTAAATCATGATAGTCTTATACGTCTTTGGTTGATGCCACACATTTCCTATTGTCAATTTGGGGTTTAACATTGGGCATGCAACAGACAGTACATCGAAATGGGCCTCTTGGGCCTGTTATGCTACGTTGCCGTCTCTTTGGCATACTCCTGGGCCTTTCACGTATTGCTTATCCAATTGGGTCTGGCCTATTTGAGGCTATAAGGCTTGCTGCTGGCCTTAGTCTCACCAAACAATCAAGAGATCAATTTTTAATATCAGCCCACTAAGTATTGAGCTCAATGAACCTTAGCTCCAGAATAAAAGATGCGAATTTCTTTAAGTCTTCTAGTTAATTAATCAGCCTTCTTTTCGATTCTAGACGTTTAGATGTAAGGTGTGCCTTCAAAGTTTGGTTTGAGTTTCCCTTTAAAATGGGGATCGAGGTATGCCATGCTGAACAAAACCGCAAAATGCATGACCCTCGCTTAATTACTATTTTAATCCTTAGAACTCGAGGCGTGCCATTTAGTTGAATTTCCATGGCCCTCACAAACTAGAAAGTGCGGAGTTGCTTTAGGCACGTTATTTTAATAATTTACCTTCCTAAACTCGGGTGTGCATTTATGTGACCCAAATCCAAATCTCAACAACGTTAAATAAAATGTGTCGTGGACCGCGGGTGCATTTATATGACGTGGTTCAAGATGTGTTTTAGATGACGTTTAATCTTTCTAAATAATATCTAAATAAAAGTGGTTATAAAGTTAAAATTGAACCATAGGCTAAAACATGTAATAAAAAAAATCAGATAATAGGCCGATAATAACAGTTGAGCGACCGTGCTAGAACCACGGAATCCGGGAATGCCTAACACCTTCTCCCGGGTTAATAGAATTCTTTACCCGGATTTCTGTGTTCGCGGACTGTAAAACAGAGTTAATCTTTTCCTTGATTCGGGATTTGACCGGTGACTTGGGACACCATAAAATTATCCCAAGTGGCGACTCTGAATTTAATAAATAAATAATCTCGTTTCAATTGTCACTTTAAGTTGGAAAAAACTCCCTTATATACCCTCCCGGGGGTGTAGGAAAAAGGAGGTGTGACACATCCAAGTACGATGTTCCATCTATACAAATAAAACAAGAACAAATTAATTTAGTTAATTCATATCATAATATTTTTTTAGTTAATTCATATCCTAAAAGTTCCAATTCATATCCTAAAAGTTCAATACATATCCTAAAATTTCAATTCATATCCTAAAACTTTAATTTATCAACTAAAAGTTCAATTCGTAAATGTCATGACCCAATTTAGCTACAGGTCGTGATTGCGGCCAACACCGTTGTCAGGCAAGCCAACTCTACATATTAGTAAATCCTCGTTTTACTTTTCCAAAACAGTTCCGGCAATTTATTCATTTAAGACGTAAATAAGTGATAATCAGCAATGTAAGATAATCTATATTATTATAAAAGCACGAATAGAATGTTGGTTTACAAAAATAACCTTGTAATATCAAACATAATAACTTATAGTAAAAGGTCATAACCGGAATTCTAGACGCCGTTAGTAATGTAATCCTATTAGTTTTAGGACATACTTGGTACTGGAATCCTAGATGTTAGCCATATATTCTATTACTTTTAGGATCATATTAAACTCTGAAAACTTTTTGCTAAATTTTTAGAATATAGCAAAAAAAGTTTGTGAATTTGACTAACTTAATATGCCCGTTTTGGGAATTAAACGAGAAAAAGAGATTAACCACAAGTAGTCTACCAATCCACAAATTTGCTTTACTACTTAAGTCTAAATCCCAATATCAATTAGAAATCAACATATATAACTTATTTTTTGTTTGAGAATTGCCACATTGTTGTGGAATTATATTACCTTTAGGAATCCTATTAGTAATTACCTTTCGGACATAGATATATTTCTTTTTTTATATTGTACGTTAGCCGTGTAATCCTTTTATTTTTAGGACATATTTCTTTAAAAAATCTATTACTGATTTAATTGAAGATTGTATTAAATTGTACGAATTCATTTAAAAAAAAGAAGGAACCAAACACTTCAACAAAATAATTTAGGTTTTAGCTTTGGTCTTCGTGTAAAAATACAATAATAAAATTCTGCAAACTTTGAGGAGGGTATTATTCCTTCCAATTATTATAATCTTTTTATTGAATTTATCAACCAAGTTTTTCTTACTTTAGCTTATGTATTCATATGTTATTTCCTAAGATTAAAAATTAACCATGCGTGTAGGTGATATATTCCTCCATTTTTTCTTTTTTCCTTCAATTTATCAACTACGTTATTTTGCAAAGAATTATTCAAGGTGATTCATATAAATAGTTATTAGATGTATATATTCGCAGAGAGTTTCATTCAGATGTATCAATATTACATCAAAATAGGCCGCCCGGCTTTTATAGCTCCCTTGGGTCTTTTTAAAGATACACGTCTTAGAAATTTTAATCCTAAAATTTAAAATATATTAGGGATACATAATTTTTTACTTTGTCTTAAAATAGTTAAGGACATCATAAATGGCTCATGTACAATTGTGAAGGTAAAAAATTCCAAAACAAGTTTACGTCTTTTTGAATGTGTAATACCATCATAAATAGCTTATCTACAACTAAGAAATTTTTTTAAAAATATTTCAAAATAATTTGCATCCTTTTCAAATGTGTAAAATCCAATATATTGGCTTTTCTTTATATGTAGGATTTATATTGTAGATCTTATGCAAAAATAACAAGCTTTAAAAATAGAGATGCATTGTTATACTCTTCTTACAAAAAATGGTACAAGAAATTATATGTTAAAAATAAAATTACTAATTGTAGAAATTGTACAATAAAAGACATCGCTTGCGAGTAAATGCAAACATATAAAAAATCTTTCCCTTTTTTTTTTATTTCTGCAAAATTAATAAATATCTTTCTGATAAAATTATATAACACTTTATAGATATTGTTTAAATTTGACCTGTTCGATTGCAAATACCGTTATGCTCTTTGATGTTGTAATATACTTGCTAGGTTGTGATGTTAAAGAATATATCCAAGTAATCTCCCAAAAGACTATCATCTTTCAATTTTATTTTTGGTATACTAAATATGTAATTTGATGACAACTTGGATATTCGACTAATAACAAGGATATATACAGCATTCCGTGATTTCTTGCTTAGTGTCAAAAACAAAAAAGAGCAAACAATAAAAGATAATTTGGTTTGTCTTCCAAAATAATTGGTCATCAAGTTCAATGATGATATTAGTTGTGAAGATCGCTTAACAAGGGAAATATTTTCACTAAATAAAAATGAAAGTTTTGCAAGGTACATGACAGAAAGAGCTATCTTACCTGGCAGAAATGAATATGTTGATCATGAGATGTTGATTGCTAAGTTTCTTGGTGAGAGCAAAACATTTATCAGTTTCGATTCAACTTAAGATTATACCAGCTACTACTACAAAAAGAATACTTAAATAACAAATAACATTCCACCTCACAAATTCGTTGTCAAGTTCATTATTTCTTTATATGTTAGTTTCATGTATGTATATAATAGACACAAATTCTTTCACCGCCACAATGTCAAATTTATAATAGGTTAGGTTCTAACTCTCTAAATGCTTAAAGAGTTCCCACTCAATTAGGAATTATTGTAGATTTTAATTTATATAAATTTTACTATATGCCTACTTTTTCTTCCACTCAACTATAGTTCGTAAGTCTCTGAAAGCCAACAGTCAAAACACATACTTTAAAAAGTTTTTAATTCCGTTTGACAATTAAAGGCCTTTAATTTTTTTTTTTTTTGCATGGTTTTGGTTCATTTTGTGGCTTTGTGGTGCATTAGCTTTTATTTATTTATTTATAGCTGCTTCTAACTGGAGAATTGAAGATATTCTTATTAATTCAAAAATAAACTTCCACATCGTAAATGCTGATTTTGAAGCAAATGCATTCATCATATTGCTAAGAAACTTAGATTAGTCAAATAGCTTATGTAATAGTATAAGAATAATATGTAGAGGTTTTGACAACAACATTATATATGCAGAAATCCTAATGGTCAATGTACTTTCAAGCATGCGTTCATCTCCAGAATTCAACTTTCGCCTCCAGATAATGAAGGATATCCTTTTAAATTTACCGAAAAATAATTTTCAGTATGCTTGCATTTTTCGATGACAACAACTAAAGCATAAGAACAAACAATTTCAAATGTTGAACTGTATCTGCCGCAATATATTTTTCGTACGGGCATATATACTGCACTTTTAAGAGGAATATCAATTTTTACAATAAAAATTCTGCTCATGACGGAGCAAGCAAAGCGTCAAAATGAAATATACATAAAGAACATCGTCTACAAAGAAGACTTAGGTAAGATAACTATAAGTATATAATAATATTATCTAACTAACATGACTAAATTGATCATGTGGTTCAAATAACGATATCCAATCATTTTGAATTCACGTCTTATGCTAATGTAATGATATTTTTCGGCATATAAATAATTGTTGTATTATATAATTCTCTCATTACTTAAATTTCATATTCCTTCATAAAAATAATTGCCTAAACTGTTACGTATAATTTTTAACGTGCAACGCACGTTCATAGACACTAGTAGTTATACAAACCAAAAGAATCATCTACTAATGTGTGTGTCAAGACCTGGTGTCACAAGTATATGGGCATCTAGTAGAATACATAAAAGAATAAATCTATCCTACTGTCTGAACTAGAATAGACAGCCAAAAGTACAGAGAGACTCCATCACGCTACTGAACGACATAGGAGCAGCTTACCGTGGAATCTCGGGACTCTATCAAGAATGCGCACCAGACTGGTATCCAGATTTACCTGCCTCAAATCCTATACAATTAAGTACAGAAGCGTAGTATGAGTACATAAACAATATGTACCCAGTAAGTATTCCGTCTAATCTCGAAGAAGTAGAGACGAGAAGTCGACTTGATACTTACTAGGGTCAAATAATATAAGGAAGTGTTATGCTAAGCATGGATGTCACAAATAAATAACAATTCATAGCATGAAGTGATAGGTCATTTCCTAGATAAGTTCGCAATTTGTCATTTTCATTTCAGGGCATTTAACAAAGTTCAATTCACACAAAAATACCGAGCAAGAAGCATGCGCAAATAGTGCCGAGGTCGTACGGCCCGATCCAATATAAAAATAAAGCGTGCACTGTCGGAGGGTCGAACGGCGCGAACCATAGATGCATCTATTACCCCGCTCGTGAATCATACGTGCGACGCGGTAAAATATAATTAAACACAACAAAGAGTCAGACAGGGACATATCAGGGAAGCAATTATTCAAAGAATGTCAATTTCTCTTTAAAAGGCCAAGGAAATGAAGTTCCTCTTTATAAATTCATTTACCATATTCAACATGATTTAAGAAATCCAAGTTAATCATAAAGTTACAAGAATATCACATAAAGCATGCTTTTGGGTCCTAGACTACCGGACTTAAGCATATTAGTGGCTACGCACGGACTCTCGTCACCTAGTGCGTACGTACACCCGCATTTAGTGGAAAATTATCCAATTATTTCACCTATGGGGACAATTTCCTCTTACAAGGTTAGAAAGGAGACTCACCTCGCTCTAAAAGGTACTTTTCGGTCCAAGATTAAGCCCAAACCCTCAATTTGGTGCCAAACACTCCAAAAGTATCCAAATAGCATAGAAACCAATCAATATAAGATTAAAGGTTCATATCCCAACCACTAGGGTGATTCCCTAATCCAAATTACAAGATTCCTAAAATTCGACCCCGGGCCCACGTGCCCTGATTCCGGAAATTTTTGAAGAAAGTTGTTACCCATATCCTAAGGATCAATAATATATAACTTCTACTTTATTCCATAATAAATTTCATGGTTAAATCTTATTTTTATCATAACCCTAGGTTTTACTCAAAACCCATGAATTTTTACTAATTTTTGTGTGTTAATCTACCCAAAACCCAAGTATTAAACTCACATTAAGTGGAAATAACTTACCTCACAATGCTAGGTTGAAATCCCCTCTTTAAAAGCTCCCAAATCGCCCAAGTGTAGAGATGAAATGAAATAAATGGCCTAAGTTCCGTTTTTAAAAGCTGTGTCCAGGCCTCTGATTTCGCATTTGCAACATCAGGTTCGCAAATGCGAAGTCGCAATTGCGACAAAAGCATCGCAATTGCGAACTGGCCCCCCTCCTGCCTTGATCGCAAATGCGATACAGGGCTCACAAATGCGGACCCTTCTGGGTTCGCAAATGCAAGGAAAATGTCGCAAATGCGACGACTGCCCCCAGCCTGGCTTCATCGCAAATGCGATGGTTTCCTCGCAAATGCGAGCTTCGCAATTGCGAACATTTCCTCGCATTTGCGAGACCTGCAACATTTCCCAGAAACACCAGAAAATTGGGGTGTTTTTCACCCCCCAACCCATGCCCGAAACTCACCCGAGCCCTCGGGGCTCCACTCCAAACACCCACACAAGTCCAACAACATTGTACAAACTTGCTCGAGCGATCAAATCGCCGAAATAACAACTAAAACTACGAATTCAACTCCAAAACGCATGAAATCCTTAAGAACACTCAAATTCCTATTTTTACAATCGGACATCCGAATCACGTCAAATCAATCCCTTTTCTCACCAATTTTCACAAACAAGACTTAAATATTATATTGGACCTGTATCGGGCTACGGAACCAACATACGGGCCCGATACCAACATGATCAACCATTATTCAATTCTTTAAATCCTTAGAATTTCAGTTTAACAATTTTAACAAAAAATTCATTACTCGGGCTAGGGACCTCGGAATTCGATTCCGGGCATACCCCCAAGTCCCATATTTTCCGTCAAAATGCAAGTTCGGATCCGTTTACTAAAAATGTTGACCAAAGTCAAACTTGGCCTTTTAAGCCACCCTTAAGGAACTAAGTGTTCCGATTTCAGTCCAAACTCTTCCAAATCCCGAACCAACTATCCCACAAGTCGTAAATCAGTTAAAGAAAGTACGGAAATTCTTATTTAGGGGAACGGGATTCTAGAAGGCAAAACGACCAGCCGGGTCGTTACATTTTCCACCTCTTAAACAAACGTTCGTCCTCGAACGGATAAAGAAAAGTACCTGAGCTAGGGAAAAGATGGAGATATCTGCTCCGCATGTCGTCCTCGGACTCCCAGGTCACATCCTCGACTGGTGGCCCCTCCACCGGACCTTTACTGCAGAAATCCTCTTGGATCTCAACTGGCGCTCTTGTCTTTCAACAATGGCAACTGGCTCCTCGTCATAGCCCAAGCTCTCGTCTAGCTGAATAGTGATGAAGTATAGCACATGGGACAGGTTGGCATGATACCTCCGAAGCATAGACACGTGAAAAACTGGATGGACTCCCGATAAGATGGGAGGTAAAGCAAGCTCATATGCAACTTCCCCAACTCGCTTCAACACCTCAAATGGGTCAGTGAACCTGGGGCTCAGCTTGCCCTTCCTCCCAAATCTCATAATCCCCTTCATCGGTGATACTTTCAAGAGAACCTTCTCAGCGACAATGAATGATACATCACGCGCCTTCTGATCCGCATAACTCTTCTGTCTGAACTGTGCTGAGCGAAGCCTTTCCTGAATCAACTTTACCTTTTCCAAGGCATCTCTCACAAAATCTGTACCATACAACTTAGCCTCACCAGGCTCAGACCACCCGATAGGAGAACGACATCGTCGACCATATAAAGCCCCAAATGGAGCCATCTCGATGCTGGACTGATAGCTGTTGTTGTAAGCAAACTCAGCTAAGGGCAAGAACTGATCCCACTGCCCTCCAAAGTTGATCACACATGCTCTAAGCATGTCCTCCAAAATCTGAATTGTCCGCTCCGACTGTCCGTCGGTCTGAGGATGGAATGCTGTGCTGAGCTCCACACGGGTCCCCAACTCACTCTGAACGGCTCTCCAGAAATGGGAAGTGAACTGAGGGCCTCTATCTGATATGATGGAAACATGCACACCCTGCAACCGGACTATCTCCCGAATGTAGATCTGAGCCAAACTCTCTGAAGAATAAGTAGTCATAGTCGGAATGAAGTGTGCCGACTTGGTCAACCTGTCAACAATGAACCACACTGCATCAAACTTCTGCAATATCCGCAGCAAACCGACTACGAAGTCCATAGTAATGCGCTCCCACTTCTACTCAGGGATAGACATCTACTGAAGTAGGCCACCTGGTCTCTGGTGTTCATACTTAACCTGCTGGCAATTCAAACACCTAGCCACATACTCCACTATGTCTTTCTTCATCCTCTGCCACTAATAATGCTGCCTCAAGTCACGATACATCTTTGTAGGACCTGGGTGAATAGAATACCACGAACTATGTGCCTCCTCTAGAATCCTCTCCCTCAAGCCATCAACATTAGGAACACATAGGCGACCTTGGAGCCGCAGGACACCATCCTCGCCGATAGAAACCTCCTTGGCACTACCATGTAGCACCGTCTTACTGAGAACTGCCAAATGCGGATCATCGAACTGTCGGGCCTTGATCTTCCCCAATAATGAAGACTGAGCAACAACACACGCAAGGACTCAGCTGGGCTCTAAAATATCCAACCTCACAAGTCTGTTAGCAAAGGACTGAATGTCCAACGCTAGTGGCCTCTCCTCCGCTGGAGTGAATGCCAAGCTACCCATACTCTCTGCCTTCCTGCTTAAGGCATCCGCGACCACATTTGCTTTCCCCGGGTGATAAAGAATGGTGATGTCATAATCCTTCAGTAACTCAAGCCATCTACGCTGCCTCAAATTGATATCCCTCTGCTTGAACAAATGTTGTAAGATGCGATGATCAGTATAGACCTCACATGACGCCCCCATACAGATAATGCCTCCATATCTTAAGAGCATGAACAATCGCGGCTAACTCTTAATCGTGTACAGGGTAATTCTTCTCATGAATCTTCAGCTGATGCGAAGCATATGCATTAACTCGCCCCTCCTGTATCAATACACAACCCAAACCAATGCGTGAAGCGTCGCAATATACCGTATACATCCCCGAACCGGAAGGAAACACAAGAACTGGTGCTAGCCGTCTTGATCTTCTGGAAGCTCGCCTCATAATCATCGGACCAGTGGAAGGGAGCACCCTTCTGGGTCAATCTAGTCAGAGTTGATGCAACAGATGAGAAGCCCTGCACGAATCACCGATAATAACCTGCCAACCCCAGGAAACTCCTGATTTCGCTCACTGAAGTAGGACGTGGCCAACTCTGAACTTCCTCAATCTTCTTGGGATCCACCCTAATACCCTCTCCTGACACAATATACCCCAAGAATGCCACTAACTCTAGCCAAAACTCACACTTGGAGAACTTAGCATATAGCTTCTGCTCCCGCAAGTTCTGACGCACTACCCTCAAATGTTGCTCATACTCCCCCAGGCTACGTGAGTACATCAAGATGTCGTCAATGAAGACGATGACAAAGGAATCAATATAAGGTCTGAACACCCGGTTCATCAAGTCCATAAATGTCGCTAGGTCATTAGTCAAGCCAAAGGACATCACCAGAAACTCATAATGACCATATCTAGTACAGAAGGCAGTCTTCGAAACATCCGAGTCCCGAATCCTCAACTGATGGTACCCCCGATCTCAAGTCGATCTTAGAGAACACCCTAGCACCCTGCAACTGATCGAAAAAATTATCAATACGCGGCAACGGGTACTTGTTCTTAATGGTAACCTTGTTCAACTGTCGGTAATCAATGCACATCCGCATGGTCCCATCCTTCTTCTTTACAGAAAACACTGGTGCACCCCAAGGTGACACACTCGGTCTAATAAACCCCTTTGCTAACATCTCCTCAAGATGCTCCTTCAACTCTTTCAACTATTTCGGAGCCATACGGTACGGTGGGATAGATATAGGCTGGGTACTGATTAGGTCGCAGCGGACTCAACCTTAGGAAGAGTGGGCGCTAATACTTTTACCCAATAGTGGTATCAGGGTCAATTTCCACAGGGAGCTAGAAAGGGAGTTGGATATTTGTTTAGCCTAGAATTGCGTGTTTGCTTCTAATTGATCTTCTATCATTTTTGGATTTTTGTGATTATCAACTACAATTTAACAACTACTAATTATAACTAAATGATGCGAAGAGATTTAATCTAGATTGTATGCAAGATAGAGAAAGGCACTAAGGTCGTGGCATTTACCTAGGTGGTCAACTAACGGGTAAAGATTCGTAATACGAGAATGATGATTATGGGGCTTATGATATAACCGTTACACGATAGCACTCACTCTCACACCTCTCGGTAGAAAGAGTGATTTTGCCCAATTGACTCTCTCGAGACCAATTGGGTAGGCTAACAAACCAAGCAACTTAGGGTTCAAGTTGGGTAATCACTCTCTCGAGGTCTTACCCGTTAATTGCGACTACCATTCTCATGGGTCCATCCCAATTCCTTGTTGGGTTAACTTTGGAGTCATAGACACTCTTTCTCAAGAAGAGTCAAGACTCGCTAAGCTAGACTTAGTGTTTGCAACCATCAAATCCTAGTTAAAACATAAAATCAACCCAAATATCAAACACCCGACATCATTCAAGAACTAAACAATCACACCCATTAATTACCCACACTAGGGTTGAGCCACAACCCTAGCTAATGGGTTTAGCTAGCCATAATAGCAACAG
Source organism: Nicotiana attenuata (assembly GCF_001879085.1). Classification (NCBI taxonomy): domain Eukaryota; kingdom Viridiplantae; phylum Streptophyta; class Magnoliopsida; order Solanales; family Solanaceae; genus Nicotiana; species Nicotiana attenuata. The sequence goes on from NW_017671774.1 coordinate 251,921, forward strand.
AAATTAAAGAAGAAGTAGATAAAATCAACATAATAATTAACTAGGAAGTTAATCTACACGAATCCACGTTAAAACAAGATTAAAATGCCCAAAATAGGCTAAAACTTGAATCTCACGAGTGCTGCTGCTATTTGATGTCTAAAAACTTGACCTAGAAATAATAAAATATTCTATTTATACTGTGCCAGAAAAATCGGACAAAAATACCCTTGCGGGGCTGGCGCGGACCGCGCATAAATGCAGCGCGGCCGCGTAGGGGTCTTGGCCTTCGATCATTCACTTCTGGAACTGGGGACGCGGACCGCACAAAGAAGTAGCGCGGCCGCACAGGCTAATGAGCGCGGACCGCACAACATTGAAGCGCGACCGCGTAGACACCAGCGCTGACCGCGTAGAAATGAGCGCTGACCGCGCTTGGAGACTCCTGAAATGGGTGCTCTCTGAATCTCCTAGCGCGGCGGCGCAACAAATCAGTGCGGTCCGCGCTAGGTCCTCCTGTCCCTACTTCAATGATTTTTGATACTTGAGCAGGTTTCACTCCGTTTCGAGCTGGTTCTTGACTTTCGTCATCTTGTCGCTCAAACCTGCAATCAAGCGCACTTTATGAGCATTCTGAGTCTATTTCATGACAATTCATACATAAGGCATAGGCAAGTATGGGC
>NW_017671775.1:0-150 GCF_001879085.1 Nicotiana attenuata
GAAAAGTTAGCAGATTTTCTGCAATTTTTGCTCAGGCCTTTTGTTCTTCGCGATCGCGGCCTTAGGCTCGCGTTCGCACTGCTCATGGTGTTCCCCTTCTACGCGTTCGCATCTCCATAAGCGCGATCGCGTAAGTCAAGTTCAGGACCC
>NW_017671775.1:4676-7017 GCF_001879085.1 Nicotiana attenuata
CATGTGTCCATGCTTCGGAGGTATCACGGCGATCCAGCCCACGTGTTAGATTTCAGCACTGTCCAGTTGGACAAGGATCTGTCTTACGAGGAGGAGCCGGTAGCCATTCTAGACCAGCAGGTTCGACAGTTGAGGTCGAAGAGCTTTCCTTTAGTGCGTGTTCAGTGGAGAGGTCAGCCTCCTGAGGCATCGACCTGGGAGTCCGAGTCTGATATGCGGAGCCGTTATCCTCATCTATTTCCTGACTCAGGTACTTCTTTCTTTTGTCCGTTCGAGGACGAACGGTTGTTTTAGAGGTGGAGGATGTGACGACCCAAAGGGTCATCACCTGTTTCCTCATTCGTTCTGTGCTTCCGAGGCCTTGAAAACCTCATTTTTGGTTGCCTCGATTTGCGTGCGCACTCCGGGCGCGAAGCCGGAAAAATTTTTATGTTAAAATATATGAATCCCGTGAAAAATTTGGTGAATTATGATATTAATATTGATATAGTTGACTTTGGTCAATATTTTGGGTAAACGGACCCGGACCCGTGATGTGACGGTCCCGGGAGGTCCGTAGAAAAATATGGGACTCGAGCATATGCCCGGAGTCGAAATCCGAGGTCCAGAACCCCGGTAAAACAATGTTTCTGATAAATTGTTTTCTGAAATTAATAAGGAAAAATGGAAATGAAAATGAGTTAGAAAATATAGGTATCCGGCTCGTATTTTGGTTCCGACGCCCGGTACAGGTCTTAAATATGCGTTAAGCGCTTCCTGTGAAATTTGGTCGAAATCGGACGTCGTTTGACGTGTTTCGGACCTAAATAGCTAAAGTTGAAGGTTTATGAACTTTGAAATGAAAATTATGAGTTTTGGTGGTTGATTGTTTGATTTTGATGTTATTTTAGCGATTTGATCGCTCGAGCAAGTTCGTAGGATGTTGTTGAGTTAGTCCATGTGTTTGGTTAGGAGCCCCGAGGGCTCGGGTGTGATTCGGTTGTGTTTTGGGATGGTTTTAGCCTTAGAAAAGTTGCAGATCTGTTGTCTGCTGTTGTCCAGCTGTTTGTTCTATGCGATCGCATAGCTTTGTCCGCGATCGCATAGTGTAACTTTTTCAGGAGTTTATTTTGTTGTATGCGATCGCGTAGATCATTCTGCGATCGCATAGTGTTAAGTTGAGAAGCCCTTCATTTTTCCTCTACGCGATCGCATAGTCCCGTTCGCAATCGCGATGCCCGACCTATTTCTTCTATGCGATCGCATTGACCTTTCTGCGATCGCAATGGACAACCTTCATATCCCTATGCGATCGCATGACTTGCTTCGCGATCGCATTGAGCAATTTTCTGCCCAGTTATTTTTAAATTACAGAAACAGTAGCTTCGGGATTTAGTCCATTTTTCACACGAACTCACCTTCTCCACAGCCCATAGGCGATCTTTAGAGCTTTTCTTCACCAAAGTTTCTTGGGTAAGTATTATCTAACTCGTTTTCTTCATTTTCTATCATCATTTATCAAATTCCTAGACCTAAAACATGTAATTTAGGGTGTAAATTAAGGGTTTTGGGTAGAGTTAGGTTTTTGGGAATTTTGGGTGATTCAACCTCAATTTGGGGTCGGATCTTGAAACAAATTATATATTTGAACTCGTGGGGTTATGGGTGATTGGAATTTGGTCCGAGCCTCGAGTTTGGACCATGTGGGCCCGGTGTCGGATTTTGCTATTTTTGGAAGAATGGTAGGAAATTCATTTCTAGGCTATGGGATTATGTTGTTGAGCCTCATTTGATATTATTGAATTAATTATGATTAGATATCATTGTTTCGGAGTCGAATTCTAGAGGGAAGGCGGTGTTAGAGGCTTGATTGCTATTTTCGGACCGAGGTAAGTGTTTGATCTAACTTTGGCTTGAGGGAATAGGATTCGGGTGTTGTTTGCTAATTGTTAAATGTTGAGTACGGTGTATAGGCATGGTGACGAGTATCTATACACCGGTGTCTAGCATGACCGTGGGTCCTTGTTTGTACTTATTCTGATGTTGTTATGACTCTTCCATGTTAATTGATAAATCCTAAGTAACGCGAAGAGTATGAGAATTGATTGTGAATTGTAAAGTCTTTGGAGCGTTGGCTCGAACATTAAAAAGACTATTGAATAAGAAATGAAAGAAATGGGAAGAAATATGATTAATCCCTTGCCGGGATGGTTTGAGTATATTGATTTTCTCCCTTGCCGGAATGTGAAGGTTATTGTTGTTGCTCCCTTGCCGGGAATTAGCTGTTTACTTGTGTTTTTCCCTTGCCGGGACGTTTCTTATTATCTGTCTATCCCCTCGCCCCGTTTGGTTGTGATTGTTG